>NW_026606492.1:0-31286 GCF_029834395.1 Sorex fumeus | reverse complement strand
GAGGAGACAGGATGCCTCTCATTTGGATTTGATTTTCTCTGAGAGATCTTAGACTCGAAACTCTTTCTTCAGTGGCAGTCCTTCATGCAAGTGTCTATTGCTTCAAACAAATTTTAAGGAATCTACTCTCAAAAAATCTGAAAGAAAGAGACTGAACAACTGAATGAGGTATCCAATAGGAACTGATCCTAGTCACCACAAAAATAATGATAAATCCTTAGAAAATTGACTATAATATTACTCTTTCTGGAAAACTGCTGTCTTGTAACTCATTTTCCTCCCTCTCTCTCCCTCCCTCCCTTCCTTCTACCTTCCTTCCTCCCTCCCTTCCTTCCTTCCTCCTTCCTTCCTTCCTTCCTTCCTTCCTTCCTTCCTTCCTTCCTTCCTTCCTTCTTTCCTTCTTTCCTTCCCTCCCTCGCCTCTCCTCCCTCCCCTCCACTCCCTCCCTTCTTCCTCTTTTCATTTCTTGCTCCTCAACCCTCTATCTTATACACATACACACATTACACTAGGAAACTATTTTTCTTTATATCCCCCTTCTCTAGGACTATGGAAGTTGGGAAGGTATATACTATCTGAAACCCTGAGTAAAAAAAGTCAAAGAAAATATTGATATGATACTAATAAAAATATACCAGCATTGAATTATAGCAAATCCATATCACTCAAGTCAGAAGCATAAACATGCTAGGAAAGACTAATCAAAAGAAATGATTTAAATGATGAGAGTACATTTACTTGGAGTAAACATTTTTTCTATTATTTGTTCTGTTTATTTGTATTTTTTCCCATTTTGTTGAAACACTGTGGGTTACACAGTTGTTCATGATGTATTGTTACAGGCATTCAATATTCCAACACCAATCCCACCACCCAGCTGCCATTGTCTCCATTTTCCCAACCACCCTTCAAGACAGCCTCTGTAGCAGACCCAAAATAACTTATTTTATATTGCTTTTTACCAACAAGTGACTCATCGAATGATCAAAAGACTTTTCCAAACAAGAAAATTTGTGAAAATTGTCCCTCACCATCACGATCACGATCACGACCACCCTGTTGTTCATCGATTGCCTCGAGCAGGTGCCAGTAACGTCTTCTTCGTCCTAGCCCTGAGATTTTTTTTAAAAGTGCCATATTCAAGGCTTTTTCAGGCTTAGGAGAATGAGACCCATTATGGTTACTGGTATTTGGCATATTGGGTATACCACGGGGAGTTTGCCAGACTCTGCCGTGTGGGCAGGTTACATTTGGTAGCCTGCCAGTTTGTCCAAAGTAGGAATGAGATGATAAGATGTCGCGCGGCCGCAAATGCGGCTGCGTGCTTCCGGGAGCTGAGTGTGATAATCTCTGGATCCTGGCCGTTGTTGGAGTTACACGGCAGTTGGTGGGTGTAACTGTCTAGTTACTGGCAAGTCCAGTCCCAAACCGTGCAGGCTTGGAGATCTCAGCCCCGGGTCCCACACACCTGGGTTCCTCTGCCAGTTCTTTTATGCGTGAGGCTCATCCAAGTGTGTGGAGAGTGGTTCCAGCATGGCCTTGGCTGGGCCCCGGTGGTCTTCAGCTGTTGGGCCCTGGTGGAGACAGTCAGGCACAGGGTAGTCCTCACCATGGGGACTTTAAATTCTTGTCTGTGGTTTTACTAAACTGTTCTTTCCAGTTAAGTCTTCTGTATGAATGTTTTTGTTAGTTGAGATTGGTTGGCTTCTGTATTACATTCCCATGGATTCTGGTGTGCTACTACTGGGCTATAAGGAAGCGTTATAGAATTTGGAGATGTCGTGGCCTTGGGCTCCAGGCAATTCAGAATATTTAACTGGGCAGTGCAGCTGACTGGAGGCATGGCAGTGACTCTGGAGTGTGCTGGCCTGCTGCCCTCCTACATCGCCCAGGGGGTCTCAGCCAGGAACTGTGACCGAGAATTTTTGCAACTAGTTCAATTCTTTGGAGATTTATTTATGAATTTCTGGAGCAAGGCCGAGAGATAAGCTTACATGGAAGTTGGAGGCTGCAGTGGGGCATAGGTTAGTCCCTAGGTTTAATCCAAATGGCTGCTCGGATTTAACTTGCCTTTAAAAATGATCCCAAGGAGGATCCATAGGAATGATTTAGTGCTGCACTTCTGCGTTTATTTTTGTTTCATTCTTGCTGTGTTGTGTTGTTTTACACTGGTTGTAGTGCCAGAGGTCACATCTGTGTGTGGTGCCAGCGTGCCTGGCTTGGTGCAGTGGGACTGTCACGGGAACTGGGTTTAGGACTTCACGTGAGTAAGGCTTGCTTTCTTCCAGGGACCCACACCAGTGGGCCTTCTATTCTGTGAGGAATTAAATGTGCAGGACCAGAGAGGGAGTTCATGGGGCAATGCAGGGCTGAGTTCCCAGTACCACAAGCATCCCTTCCCTGACCCCAGCACTGTCTGTTATATCTTACTGTGACTATAGCACTGTCCTCCGTTGTTCATCGATTTGCTCGAGTGGGCACTAGTAACGTCTTCATTGTGAGACTTGTTCTCACTGTTTTTGGCATATCGAATACGTCACAGGGAGCTTGCCAGGCTCTGCCATGTGGGCGGGATAATCTCGGTAACTTGCCAGGCTGTCTGAGAGGGATGGAGGAATCGAACCTGGGTCAGCCGCATGCAAGGCAAACACCCTACCCACTGTGCTGTCGTTCAGCCTTACTGTAACTAGGTTGCAAAAGTCATAGGACCTGAGCAGGGAACTGTCTGGCCTGATTGACTGAAGTGGTGCTGGGACCTCTAAGCACTGCTAAAGATCCCTCTAGAAATAATAACCCAAACTTTTAGTTAATTTTGTTGGGGGGGCATACCCAATGGTGTTCAGGGATGACACCTCTGACAGTGCTCAGGGGCTGCTCCTAACTCTGTGCTCAGGGTCAGTCCTGACTCCGCGGACCATGTGATGCGGGGACTTGAACCAGGATCTTGAAGACAAGTACTTTACCTGCTGTACTATCTCTTTGGCTCCTAAACCAACCGCTTTTGAAGGACAGAGTCACTGAATGCAACGTTTTTAGTTGTTAAAGATGTTTGGAATCTCTAGTGTCAGCCTGGATACCCCAGCTCAGTGCTATAAAAGCTCCAGAAAGAGCTAAATCCTAAAGAACAGGGTGCAGAACTCTGTTTGGAAGCCTTCTTCCTGTGGTCTAGGAATGGTGCTCCTCTGCATTCATTATTTCTGAGCCAATTCTGCATGCAGGTTTCCTGAAGAGTCAGCTCATCTTTAATTATATTATGTTTCACTATAGAGATTCTCAGTTTGCTATTTCTGTATTTTAAAAATACATTTCAGGCCAAGGAAATAGCTCCAAGGGCTGGAGCACCTACTTTCTATGCTGAAGACCCAGCGTCCATCCTGGCCCTGACAGTTCCTTGCCCCCCATATGGCCTTGAGCTTCTCGCCAGGAATAGTTCCACATGTTGATGGATGTAGGTACTGCCAAAGATAACTCTATATAATATAATTTCACAGTCACGGTCCTCCCATTGTTCATCAATTTGCTCGAGCAGGCCCAGTAACGTCTCCATCATGAGACTTGTTACTGTGTTTGGCATATTGAGTACGTCACGAGTAGCTTGCCAGGCTCTGCCGTGTGGGCGAGATACTCTCGGTAGCTTGCCAGGCTCTCCAGAGGAATCGAACTCAAGTCGGCCATGTTGGTTGCATGCAAGGTAAACGCCCTACCGCTGTGCTATCGCTCCAGCCCATAATATAATTTATATACCATAAAACTCACTTGTTTCAAAATGCAGTGTAATAAATTTTAACACATTTACATATGTGGAACCATTATTAAAATCCTACATTTTCCTCTTTCAAGATTTTGTTTTAGAAATTTAATGTATAGAGAAACCGAGAGAATAGTTTCATGAGTTCCAGTGTGCTCACTTACTGGGTAATTTGTTTCATTTAGCCTATCAATCATCCTTCCCTCTGATACTGATTCATTGTCCCTAGTCATTGCAAAAACCATAAGGAACATTGAAACAATGTTTTAGGAGGAGCCCTGGGACCCCTCCTTGTGACTCTTGGTCAACTGGTCCCCTGGTTCAAAGTGAAAGCTCTCCAGCCCTTTCAGGAACTTTTTTTTGAGGAACCGGTGTGCTAGAACAAAGGTAAAGGCACGTTCTTTTCATGCAGCCAACCCTGATTTGATCCCCTGCACTGCCTGTGGCCCCCAAGCATTGTCAGGAGTGATCCCTGAACTAGAAATAGCTCCTGAGCACTCCCAGAAGTGCTCTTCTCCATCCTTTTTTTCCCCACAAAATAGAATTTTAAAGAAATTTATTTATTCATTTTGTTATTATTTTTGTTTCAGAGCCACACCCAGCAGTGCTCAGGGCTTACTCCTGTCTCTGAGTTTAGTAATTATTCCTGGTGGCCTTGGGGGACCAAATAGAATTCTGGAGATTGAATTTGGGTGGGCTAGAGCGATAGTACAGCAGTAGGGTGTTTGCCTTGCACGCAGCCAATATGGCCGACCCGAGTTCGATTCCTCCACCCCTCTCGGAGAGCCTGGCAAGCTACCGAGAGTATCTCGCCCGCACGGCAAAGCCTGGCAAGCTACCCGTGACCTATTTGATATGCCAAACACAGTAACAAGTGTCACAATGGAGACGTTACTGGGCCCGCTTGAGCAAATCGATGAACAATGGGAGGACTGTGACCGTGAATTTGGGTTGGCCGAATGCAAGGCAAATGGTGATGCCTTTTTTCCTGTACTGTCCTTTCAGCCCCTAAATTAATTTATTATATATGAAGGAAATGTAGGTTTAAAAGTGTGTGTTCTTCTTTGCGGAAGAATAGTGTTATTACAAACTTTAAAAAATAAAAATTGGCTCATGTCTTTGAAGGCTTTTCATCGCTCCTGCTTCTTTTCCTCACAGCACATAGATCGAACCAGGTTGTTCAGTTCTCTGGTGTTTTTTCTTGGGGGAGGGGGCATGGGAGAGGTGAGGCAGCAATACTCAGGGCTTACTCGGCTCTCTGTGCTCGTATCAGTCCTGGCAGTGCTCAAGGGACCATGTGGAGATGCCAGGGGTCATGGAACCTGTGTTGGTTGCATGCAACTCAAGTACCTTACGCTCTGTAATATCCTTCTGGTCCACCTTGTAAAGTTCTCTGATGCCTGGAAAAATGCAGTGATAGCACCGGCCCAGGCTATTTTTGCCATCTCTCCTCTCTGAGGACCATGGACAGTATCTGCTCTCTTAACCCTTGACATATGGGTAAGATGAATGATTCAGCTTATGAATTCGACCAAAGGTGGATTGCAGCTTTTATTAAAAGACAGTTTGCATATGTTTTGTTGTTGTTGATTTCCTGAGTGTGGGGACATCTGGGGAAAGCTAGCAGAGATTGAAGAGAGAGCAAGGTCCAGAGAAAATAGCTTGGCAAGAGTCTGAGTGGCTTCTGGGTGACTCCATGTGGTCGGAAGGCAGGGGGAGCCACATCTACTCTATAGAAAAGAGGAGCAGTTGGGAAGCTGGCTCTGGGTGATACAGGAGCAGTGATGGCTGGTCTGTGTCTGTCAATCGTCCCTAGGTTCTTCAATATTTTCAATAATGGAAGTAGTGGCTAATAAAGATGCTTGGAGTTAGAAAATAGAAAAGTTTATCAGAAACTAGAAGAAAAAGAAACTCCCTGTTGAGGAAGAAAGTTAGTCTAAGACTGAGTTAAGTATGGCTTATGTAGTGAAAATTTTATGGAAAAATTGGGTCTTTATGTTATTCATCAATGAAGAATGGTACAGACATGGGAAGATTTTACGGAGTGGTCTGGCTAGTTCATTGCCTTTTAGGTGATCTGTTTGACCATTTGCATGGACATTATCCCTTATCTTTTATTTTCTTGAGCCTAAAGTCTTGGGAAGAATCTATTATCTTGGGAAATCATCAACTTCTCATTCTGAGAAAGTTTAAAATATAGGATAGAAACAGTTAAAATGCAACTGCTTGCAGCAGTGGGTAGCATGAACTGAGGCGTCCTCTTTCCCTGGGTGCACAGGACCGGGGAGGCAAAGCAAGGAAGGGTACCTGGGAAGCGGGCATTGCTCTGTGTATGTGGGACTCAACTCAATGGGACATACATGATGTCCCAATTCCTCATGATGTCATGATGAATCTGGGCCAGTAAAAGTATCCCATTCATCACCATCTCCTTTTTTCACTGGATAGCACAGAGTCAGGCTAGTATCTTGGAATGTGGCATTATTTCCCATATGGGAAGATTCAAAGGACCACTTAGTATAACAATTCCTTGTTGGCAGTTTATGGTTGTTTAGAGAAAATATAACCTACTGGGAATGATGGTTGTATATAAACTTTCATAAACCTTTGAAATTTCTGTGTTTGCTAAATCAGTTAATCCAATACTATAGAGAGAATATATTTTATGCTTCTTTTCTTTCTTGTCTTTGGGGGGGAGGTAAGGACCACACCCGCACACCATTGTGCTAAGGGTTTACTCTTGCCTCTGTGCTCAGGGATCACTCCTGACAATGCTCTGGGGACCATCCGCAGTGTTGAGAATCAAACTGGGGTTAGCTGAACTCAAAACAAGCACCTTATGTATGTATTCTTTTTCCTGGTGTTATTCTTTTATTGGTGATAATATGTGTCAGATGGTTCATTTTGTTCCTCATTTGTTTTAATATACCGGCATATTCTTGTTTTTTTTCCTTCTTTTTGAAAGGACATGTTCAAAATGTCTGTGCTTTATTGACAGATCTGTGCACACTGAGAAACGGCTTCTATCTGTTGGTCTCTCTGTGGGGGGAAACTGAATACTGAATACTTGTGTAACTTCACAATGGAGAAACTTTTATTTCATAGTGTGACATCATTTTGAGTGCTCTCCAAAAATATATTCTTTTTTGAAGAGGCTGCAATACAGTGGGTAAGGCACTTGCCTTGCTCACAACTGACCTGGGTTTGATCTCCAGCACCTGAGTCCCACCAGGAGTGATCCCTGAGCACAAATCCAGGAGTAAGCCCTGAGCACTGCTAGGTGTAGCCCCCAAACAAAAACAAAACAAAACGCAGAGTATGTAAGAAATTATTTCAGGTGAAGGGAAAATATACTCAATTAAAGATGAGTTGAATATAACATAGAAGTCAAGAAAACTGGACTTTGTGGTCAGAATTCCTGGGTTTGAATTTAAATTTTATCACCAATTCTCTGCGAGACCTTGAACAAATTGCTCATGTCTGTGCCTTCATGGTCTCACATGTAAAATGGCAGTCATACTTCAGTGATATAGATTGGTAGATTGATATAGATTCAGAGATGATAGATTTATTACAAATGCTTAGAAGAGGTCCTGTTGCATAGCAAAAGGTATAAAAATGATCAATATTGAGATGTTTTTGTCATTAAAGTGTATCATGGATTTACTAAGAGTTTACTAAGAATTATGTCTGGGACTCCGTGCCAGCCTGTTTTTACTCGAGGCACCCCTGAGTGGGGGTGAGGGGGTGGGGAGTGGGTGAGAACCCTCCCCGCCCTGAAAGACCCAGACCTGGCAGCAGACCTCCACTCCCCAACCGCTGCCGCAATGCTCCAGGCCGCTTTCTGGACTGTGTGGCCGTGGCTGCTCCACACATCATAAGACACTTCCTACCCATTTTCCATAATTACCACATCAAATTTGATGGGGTACAGACCTTAGGCAACAAATCATAGAAAGAAATATATCTATATCCCTCTTTCCTTACAAAATTAGGCAGTATTTGGTTTTCTTGTCCTATCAGCTTTGTGTTTCTGATTTCTCAGATTATGGACAGCATTTTAGGGTCATACCCATACTTTCTCTTAGTTCTTGGAGTGGAATTAACTTTCATCTAAACTGAAAGCCGAGTTAATTTAAGAGATAGGCTTGTCTTTTTTATTTCTTAAGCACAGCAGGTCATGCATTTGCCTTGCACACAGCCCATATGGCCAACCCCAACCTGAGTTCGATTCCTCTGCCCCTCTCAGAGAGCCCGGCAAGCTACAGAGAGTATCTTGCCTTTCGGACAATGCTACTGTCCTCTAGGACAGTGCTACAGTGTATATTAAGGCACTGCCCTCCCATTGTTCATCGATTTTCTCAAGCGGGCCCAGTAACGTCTCCGTTGTGAGACTTTGTTGTTACTGTGTTTGGCATATCAAATACCTCACGGGTAGCTTGCCAGGCTCTGCCGTGCGGACGAGATACTCTCGGTAGCTTGCCAGGCTCTCCGAAGGGGTGGAGGAATCGAACTCGAGTCGGCCATGTTGGCTGCATGCAAGGCAAACGCCTTACCGCTGTGCTATCACTCCAGCCCACAGTGTATATTAAATATTTTCTAAAATATTTGAGGCTCCCAATTTTACAGTTTTATCTGAGTAACTTTCCCTCAGACAGAACACCTTTATTCTCCTTGCTACTCTAGTGCCAAATTTTTGGAAATCATTTTAACTTTAAAAAAATACCTTTTAGGAGAAGGGAGCAAGTGATAATTTATCAGTTCATTTATATATTTAATGCAAATTAAGAAAATTTCAGGCTAAGTATTGTTATTAGGCAGCTTTGTTATTCTATTACAAGCCAGAGAAATGCATTTAATCTGAAATCAGAAAGCAACTTGACATCAAACTCAGAGTGGACTTGGGAGACTTTAGGGAACTGGGTGAAGCAGTGATGGGAAAACGTTTGCCTCCCCAGGATTTAAAGTGCTGGTTGAGTAACACAGATGAGCCAGGGGTCTCTGGAAGGCCCAGCATCTGAACTTGGCTTCTTTAGATCTGACTCAGAGAATCAAGTGTTTTACAGTGCTGCCTTATGATGCTAATGATTTATCAGAGTTGGGAGCTCTTGAATGAAGCAGAGATTTTCAAAGAAATCCCCCAAAGTGCTTGTTAAAGCACAAATTGCAGGGCTTCATCTGGGAGACTCAGTCTCTGCAAATCTGGGGGGCAGGGACTGAGAATTTGCATTTCAATGGATTCTCTTCAGAGGCTGCTGGTAGAAGCTTTTAGCAAAAGTGCTGGCCAACTGCTTATTAGCATAGGAGACTCCAGGTCTAACTTCTCTTTATCATTTACAAAATCTTTAACCTCTCTGACACCTGTGTTGCTTGCTGTCTGCTGGAAGATGAGACTCCACTGCTAAGTGCCCCCACAAAAGATGCTTAACTTGTCAACTAAGGCAGTAGTTGAGTACTGGACAATAATGCAATTATTTTATTGGTTAAATTCCACTACAAACCTAAATTACTTGAAGATAATATAGTCATCATATGACAGTGCTTCCAATAGACTACACCATATGACCTAAGCACTTAGTAAACTGGACCAGCTACATTGTTTCTAGACTCTGGGATACTTTCCCTGATGACAAAATTGCCCAAGGATGCAGATTCAGAACACAGCCTATTTTGCAGCGTTGTACTTGTCAGGGCTGTCTCCAAAACACAGCCTGTGTCCTGAAATCACCAGCCAGCCTGCTCTTCATCCCTGCTTGCAAGGAGAAAGCAGAGAACATACTTACTCACTAGTAGGTTCTAATAACTAGTTTCAGTAAAAAAATGAATTGATTTTTAAAAAAAAAAAACAAGAGAGATGAGGAATAGAAGGGACATTTTCTCTGTTAGCAGCTCAATGGAAAAGTGCTCGCTCCTTCCTAATAGAGCATACAGGGGGAATGTCACCTGTAGTGCATATTGAGATATTTTATATGGTCTTAATGGTTTAAGGGTAACCCGAGTAGGCAGAGTTAGTATCGAAGGTGTCTCTGTTTTATAGCCCTCAGAGCCTCGTTTAGAAACTCTTTGTATGAATTGTACCATCACCTCCGAAAGGCCCTGGCAAAATTCTGCACAGCTCACAAAGGTTTAGCCATGAAATCAGATACCAAGATGAGCGGTGTGCTGCATTTCCAGTTTGAAACCTGGCTCACACCCGTTCAGTGCTATGTGTTTCTGATCCTTTGATGCAGCTCTGCCTTGAGTTTATCACAGCTCACTTCCTGGGATGGTTTATGCTGGAGAGAAAGCATGTTGCAGACTCATTTTTCCTTGGAAGTTGTCGCTCTCTCTTTTCCTTTGTAAATTTGGAAGATGAAAGGCAAATTCCCAAGGGGTAAAATCACCAAACCAAACACACAAAAAAGTGATTTTTTATGCTTCATGCTCCTTGCTTCACCTTGGAATTAAAATATTTTGCTTGCCTTGACTTGGCTGGGGAGAAGGTGGGGGGAGGGACTGGTAGGTGGACATAGTAGTTTGCTGGAGAGAGGACTCCAGTGCGCTATATATATATATATATATATATATATATATATATATATATATATTGTCAGGCACCAGTAATGTCTTCATTGTAAGACTTGTTACTGTTTTTGGCATAACGAATACACCACGGTGAGCTTGCCAGGCTCTGCCATGTGGGCAGAATACCCTCAGTAGCTTGCAGGGCTTTCTGAGAGGAATCAAACCCGGGTTGGCTGCTTGCAAGGCAAATGCTCTACTACTGTGCTATTATAAAAAACCCTTATTAGTACTTAGAATGCAAAGAGAAAGTGGGGTCCACTTCCAGAAGAATCAATACTTCCACAGATGAATGGTCTTCTAGACAAGACAATGGACTTAATGGCTCCTTAGAAATGTTGATCTTTGGAGAATGAGGACCTTGTTTTGGAGGATGAGTTGCCTGTGAGATATAACTCTTTGTAAGGAAGCAGTTCTGAAAAAAATTGGAAAATAACACTGCTCTTCAGCTTCTTTTAATTTTATTTTTAATTTTTTAAAAATTTCTTTTTTCTACTTCAACTTCTGAACATAAAGTGGAGCCTTGTGTTTTGATTACATCATAAATCATATCGTATGGACAGCTGAGACCAGGGACATCGCACATGTTGGCAGACAGGGGCTATTCTTTGGTCAGGGGCCAAAGATTGCATCTACTCAAGATTGACTTTATCTCAGCAACTCTCCACCCCAACCCCTTCGGATTTTACTTCTGGGTGCCAAGACACATTAAAATCATCTTCCTCCATGTTGATCTCTACCATTTGTCTTTTTAACCTCTCAAAATCCTTGAAGAATAAACTTATGCAACCCTTCGCAGAGAACCACCTGATGTGTCAGAGTTTAGTCTCCTCCTTGGGGTGCTGATGCATATACTGAAGCATCTCTCTTCCTGGAGGGTCTTTAGGTAGCAGAGACCACTCATGTTCATTGAGTCATTGCAAAAACACTTGAGGACTTCACTGTGAGCTAGACCTTGGGCTTCACATGGGGCTTGCCAATGTGGGAGAGAGACCTGGTTTCTGTGTTGTGAACCTGTAGCAAAGAATGGAAGTCAACAGAGCAGCAATTATTGTAGATGCATTAGGAGTTGTACAATGACTTGAAGGATTTTGAAGCTCTTCCCATGAACGCTTGGCACTCAGAGTGCCAGACTCAGTACTATGCAGGAGTGAACAGATCTTAGTCATAGAACCAGGGGTGAGTTGGAGGACCTGGAAAATGAATGTGGGTGGGTCAGAGAGAAAAAATAATTGGTAGAGTAGCATTAAGAATAGAATGTGCAAAGACAGAGCTAGAGAACAAGGAAGCATTCTATCTATAAGTGCTTTAGGAGAAGTAAGAAGTTGAAAGAAGTAAAATAAGAATTCTTTACTGACATTTCTCCTGAAAGCAGAGAGAAGCTATGGAAAATTTAAGCAATAAAAAACTCAAGTATCTCTTAGAGTGTAGACAACAGATTTGAAATGATGGGAGGATAGCAAGTGGATCCAGTTTCTTCTCACTACTGGATATCCAAGTACAGAATCCCCTGAGTAATTAGCTTTAAAAGACTGGGGTGAAACGGTAGGTTGGGGAAAATGTGCCCCTCTAGCTTAACTTAGAGAAAAGCCAGAGAAGATGACAGTCACCTTTGGAAGCACATGCAGATCAGCAGTGTTCAGAGTTTCATATTTTCAAAAAATCACATCAGGTGCTTATTAAATAAAACGCAGGTGCCTGGGCCTCACTCCAGGGATTTTTGATTCTGAAAATCTGTGCTCTTCACAAGAATCTGCATTTTGCTCAAATACCCCTTGTGATTCTCATGCATGTGTACTATGGCATGATTTAGAGAAAATAAATGGGTAAAATGAGAAGTCTCAGGTAGAATTTGAGGGAAAGGTGACTGGATAAAATGATCCATAATGATTCTCTTTGGGCAGAGTCTGGTGAGTCCCAGTAAAGCAGGGTCTCCATAGAGCCCAGGGAAAGGCATGCAGAGAAGGCAAAGGTTTGGGCACTTGGAAGACAATATGGAACTTTGAGTGGGGTTATACCTTTCAAAAATGCATTTTTTCACGTGGAGATAGCAGAGGGGATACAGCATTTGCCTTGCATGCGACTGACCCAGGCTTGATCTTCAGCATCCCCTGTATGGTTGCCAGAGCACTGGTTTCCTGAGTGCAGAGCCAGGAGTAACTCCTGAGCATGGCTGGATGTGGTCCAAGAAACAAAGAGAAAATGTATTTTTCCCAACAGGAAAAATACAATTGTTTCTCCTCTGAGGGACATATTTGTTTGAAAACAAAACACATTTAGGGCCAGAGAGGGCTCAAGGAGCTAAAGGCAGACTTTTCATCTTGGAGGCATGGTTCCGTCCTTGTGGCTGCATTGCTGGGTGTGACCCACAAGTCAAAACAATACTAGACACATACGCACATACACAGGCACACACACGCACGCACATTTTAGGACTGTGTGTGTGTGGAAAAAGGAAGAAGAAGTTCAGGATAATAAAGAATTGGTTTGACAAACTTGCTCATTCCATCTGTTAATTTGTTCATAAATTCCCCTGTTTGATGTGGAAGAAGACACTACGCACAGCTTCATGCAAGAGTTCCACAGACTCGTGGAAGAAATGGATCTTCCTTTGGACAAAGAAAATGGAAATATGAAAAGAAGTTTTAAAAATTATTTTGGAAACTTTTGGAAAAATGTTTTGGGATGACTAGTGCTTTAACATGAATCCCATGTTTAACATGATTATTATCTCTGAATTTCTTCACAACAGTGAATGATGAATTATAATGAGGTTTCCTTTGTCTGTAGTGCTGTGCCCCTTAACCAGTGTTTTCCTGATCTGTATTTTTCTTTTGTCCAATTAGTGATACTGATTATATTACATTTTGTAATAATAACATGTTTTCAAAACTTGGGAAATTGTCAGTTAAATGATTTAATTCTGAATTAATCCAAGTTTTATCAAAACAAATGATTTTTTTGTACAACTGTGACTCCAAGGAGAAGTAATATACCTTGGTTCTTATCTATGCCAATAGTGGTGAGCAGAGGCGTAGGTGAGATATTTTGCTTAGTTTTAATTACAATCCTTGGAGATGGGTATTATCATTTTCCATTGATGCATATACCTATTCTCATATAGCATTTAAATTGCTTCACTGGAACTAGATCCAAAGAGATCTGGCTGCAAAGAAAATCTTCAAAAACATTGTTGGATAATTGTGATTTGCCTTTCTAGTGATTTATAGAAGCACTAGATTAATATTATTTTGTTTGTCAGCTTATACTAATATTGTAGAAAAGTAAAAATTATTTATCAGGGGGCTGGAGCAATAGCACAGCGGGTAGGGCATTTGCCTTCATAGAACTGACCCGAGTTCGATTCCCAGCATCCCATATGATCCCCTGAGCACCGCCAGGAGTAATTCCTGTGTGCAGAGCCAGGAGTAACCCCTGTGCATCGCCAGATGTGACCCTAAAAGAAAAAAATTATTTATCAGGACCCTTGCTATTAATTTATTCTTGTAGACACGACTAACCTAAGAAAATGCCAACTTGTCTAAGTTCGACTCATCACTCTGTGTTTGAGCCATTCATCTATTCATCTATTCATCATAGAATGTTTACTGAATGATAGATACTGTGCAGAAATGCTGCAGAGAACAGAATCGCCTACGGAATTGGTTCTTGCTTCTCTTGAAGGGTATGTTAATGATGTAATATCTATGAGCATATATGGAAGATCAACTGTTGCCCCCAAATTTAATGACTGCTCATTAAATTGTGCTTATTTAATGACTGCTCATTCCATGGTACTTATTAGTCAAGACATCTAGGATCTTTCATTTCTTTATTTATTCATTTATTTGTTTATTTAGGGGTGGGACTCCACGCCAGGCTGTTTTCACTTGGGGCACCCCAGAGGGGAGGAGGTAAGAGCCCCCCCCCGGCCAAGGGACCCAGCCCCAGCAGACGACCTCCACTACGCAACCACCATCATGCTCCAGTCCTCTTTCCACATGCTGGGGCCAAGCCTCACATATGAGTGAACGTGTTCCCGGACACATCATAAGACACTCCTTACCCAATTTCCATAATTACCACACATATATGGTAGAGAAATATATATGGAGATATATATATATATATATATATGTATATATATATATATCTTTCAGAGAGCCTGGCAAGCTACCAAGGGTATGCTACCCACACAGCAGAGCCTGGCAAGCTAGCCATAGCATATTCGATATGCCAGATACAGTAATGATAACAGGTCTCATTCACCTGACCCTGAAAGAGCCTCCAATACATTGGGAAAGACGAGTAAGGGGAGGCTGCTAAAATCTCAGGGCTGGGGTGAATGGAGACATTACTGGTACCTGCTCGAGTAAATCGAAGAACAATGGGATGACATTGTTAGAGTGACAGTGACAGTGATTTAGGCTTGGGAACCACATTCAGAAGTTCTTGGGACTTATTTCTGGCTCTGCACTTAGGGATCACTGACAGGCTCCAGGGACCATATGGGATACCTGACAGGCTCCAGGGACCATATGGGATACCATGGCTCAAACTCTGGTTAGTTACTTGCAAGGCAAGTGCCTTACCTGCTGTACTATGGCTCCTGACGTCTCTGAATTCTTTTACCAAAATCTGTCCAATTGTGTGGAAATAAGTTATGGGATTTTAGGATCTCCAAATGATAGGATTTGAGAAACTGCTATTATTCTGAAAATAATAAAAACTTCCTACTGAGTGGGACTCATTTTCTTAGTTGCATTTTGCTGGGCCTGTTGTGTGAGGGACTGTCCACTTCCTATGAGCTCCTGGGTGAATTTACAGTGAGAACTCACAGGCAACTTCTTTCTCCTCTTCCACAGCCTCTTAAGAGAGGTGATCTCTTGAACTTTGGAAGGCAGTGAGATTTCAATCCATTTGAGAAAGAATCCAAACTCTTTCATGAGAGTTTCCTAATCAGGAAACTTCGACTCCATATTTAATTCAAATCCTTTGAAACGCTCTGCAGGACATATAATGCTCCCTTGTTATAGCTTTCTGAGTCCTACTGCTCAGTCTGGAAGAAGAAATAGCCTGCAAGGGTAATTTAGATTTGGTTTCACTTAACAAGATTATGACTAGGTAGACTAATCCCTTTAACATTTGCCAACAAAAAAGGGGGATTGGAGGGAAGAAGAGGCATAAAGGGATCTGTCAAATTGGCAAAATACTCCAACAACCCCTTTTCCCTGCTACAGCCTGAGTTTGTCTCAGATACAGTAGTTGTCTCCTGTTCTTCTGGTGAAAATGTGACTAATCACCCTTTTGGGCTTCCCCCTTGGAAGTCAAATGTGAAAGGTAATATGTCTCTTGTCACAGAGGTTGATATGAGGGGGGTTGAGCCAACTTGGAACACTCTTAGAAACTCGCAGTAAAATGATTTAAGACTGTCTGTCAACAAATGGCCACAGAGGAAAGGTATAACCTAGAGAAAATTGGGATTCACTTTACGCAAGGAAGGCCTCTAGAAAGTACCTTTATTTTGGAAATATCTAATTAATCCCCTTTACATGCTAGATTAGTGTTTTCCAAAGAGCTTGATACTTCTCATCTGATTAATTCTGGGGTGTGTGTGTGTGTGTGTGTGTGTGTTTGGGGGTGTGTGTAAGTAGCCTTGGCTGCAATGGAGGGATTCCTCCTTTTGTTTGCTTAAAGAGGGTAGATTTTTGGCAGTGCAGCAGTTTGGGGTGCGGGTAGGGGCACACTCAAAATTTTTTCCTGAAAAGCGGGTGGTAGAATAAGTTTGGGAACCTCTGTTATTGCCCTATAATAGTAATGGTATTAGTAATGTTTAAGTCCTTTTGTCTCAATACCCACAGCTGTCACAATTTGTCTCCTCTGGTTAGTATCTGTGGAAACACAGACTTCTTGGCTAAACCCTTTTTCTGTAACCCTTGATTATGTCTGGTGAAGAATGGTGAACCAGAATCGAATAAAATAAAGCTTGCTCCATCTTAGACAGATGTGACTGCACACCTTTCTAGATGCTCTTGTTGGACCCAGGGCACTACTGCCAAAGTGGTTGGGAGGCACGTGGGCCATAGAACCAACTTTCCTTCTAGTTGGTTCTCCCCTCTTTCCTTTCTCTGACTCAATATATTTCTATCTTTGCTGTCCTAAGCACATCCTTCCCAACTTCCAACACCCCTTGCCAAACTTCCAAATAATGTTAGGTCTCCCGAGACCCTAAATATACGAACTCCAACCCCTTTATTCAAGTTTGACATAAAGATTGGGTAAAGAAAAATTATAGGACTTTCTAGAGAATATTAAATTACTCCATATGCTATGACATTTTAGTAGGAATTATGTGGTTGTCACACAGAAAGTTTGAAGTGGTCCAAGTTATTATGTTTAGAATCCTTTTTTGATCACATGTAAGAATTTAGTGGTGTTTTTGCACATTTTATTGAGAAAGAAGTTTCTGTGAAATTTCCTTATTCATTTAATGAAATAGAGAGCCAACAATTTAAGGGTAAAAATAATACCTTGGTATATTTTTGTCTTGTGTCAGAGTAAACCAGAATTGAAAAAACAATCAACTACGATTCCTATGTTTTCTATAAAAAATACCATGCTACTACTATAGTTATAAAAACAGAAGGAAACATTAATCTGAAAAAAAGAATGACTTAGAGTTTTCAATTTTATTTGTTTTGAATGCTTTTTTCAATTTAGATTGAATATGTCAAATACAAGGGAAAAAAAAGATAGTTCTAAAAGATTAATAAGAAAACGAATAGTACTGCCATATGCCCAGCCTCCTGCTTGTCTTATGATCAACCATTCAAGTGATTATTTTCTTTTTTCCTTAATTTTTTTTTAAAATTTGAGCAACCATGATTTATAGTACTGTTTATGATAGTGTTTCATGCATCACTGTTCATGAGAGGGATTTACGCACATAACGTTCCAACACTACACCCTCTGCTAGAGTGTCCACTTCCCTTCACTTGTTATCTCAGTGTTCCCAATATAACACATTCCCACCCACACCCTGCAAGCTGAGTTCTATAGACCAATTCTTATTTTCTATTGCCTTTGGTCCTTACTATGTTTCTTAACAGCCCACATTTTAGGGCAATCTATCTCTATCTGTTAGACACCTTTTGGACGTCTTTCTCCATAGCACTCAATGAGTATCACTATATTCCTTTAGTGGTAGATGAAGATATTTTAGCTCTTTTGTATTTGATTTATTTACTTACCTTTTATGTGTGCATTTTTATTGTTTTAGATACTCTGTAGCTCTTTTACTGACCTGTTACACAGAGAAGTCACATATAACACTAATATTACTAGGAATTACTAACTACTAGCATTGCTACAAATTCTAAATATGAAAGTGTTTACCAAGATGACACATCCTCAACTCATAATCTGATACAGAAGTTTCAAGGTGTCCTGATTCTATTGTGATAGGACTATTGAGCAGTGGTTTGGATAATTCCAGTTGAGGGGCTAAAAGCAGATATTTTGAGACATTGCAATCTACAGTTTATCTCTTGATCCCTCTCTAGGCCTTAAATAATGCAGGATTTACAACTTAGATCTGAAGGCCTAATTTTTTTTTTAGCAATGACTCAAGGATCTGTGTTATTCAGTTTCATTGAGTAGATAAAACGAACCCATAGATTCCAAGCAAATTGTTCATTTGCTATTTATAAGTAAGTTTGAAACTGGTCTGGTCTCCCTAAACATAACAAATGTGCATCCCTCAAAAGCAACACATAAACCTTAACTTGACATTTTAACCAAGTGATTCAGAATGTTTAATTGATGTCCTGGGTTGCTTTCTTTGATTTTTAAATGTGCTTGTATTTTTCATTTGTATGAGGCATACACACTCCCTTGAGTCAGGTTTGAAAAATCCAGGTGCAACAGACATTGCTGTCTCCGTGAAAATGTGCGTGGCGTGAGATGAGGCAGAGGGATCCTGGGGAGCCAACAGTGCACAGTGCTCAGACATCTGGGAAACCACATGTCAGATAGACTTTTGCAAATTCTAGCTACAAGAAGGAGGCTCCCAATCCTTAATATAGAATTCAGACAGAGAGAAGTGACTCTAGGTCCTGGAGGTTAAGCAGGATAAGTACTCAGTGATTCACAAAGGGTGAAAACTACACCTAAGAACATATGACAGTGTGGGTGACAACAGATGTTGGAGTGAGCACTCGTCCTCAAAGCACATTTGACTATAAAGGGACAGGAAGCCTAGACTGTGGTCATGTGCTGCCTAAAAGAAAAAACTCTGGAGACAGTGCTGCCAGAATATATTTTTTCCTTTTATTTTTGCTTTGTTTTGGGGCCACACCCAGTGATGCTCATGGCTGCACTCAAGAATCACCCCTGGTGGTGATCAGGTGACTATTTGTGATTCTGGGGATTGAACCATGTGCAAAGCAAGTGCCCTATCCATTTAACTATGACTCTGGCCCTGCCAGGATATTTCTAACCTACTAATTAGACTTTGATGCTAAATTGGGTTAACAAATTTGGGGAATTTGGGAGCACAGAACGTGCCCCAAACTAGGAGGGAACAAGATAAGGACTTGAAAACTCTAAGGAGTTCTAACAGTGATTTTTAATATTTTGAGTATTATCCCCCTTCCAGTCTAATAAGTTTACTATCATCTATCTACCCTGGGGATTTGTAAGGTCTTGAAACTGAATAGCCCCCAACTTCTTTTTTTTATGAGGCAAGTGGGATGGGGAATGATTCAGACCAGTGGTGGGTGAACATGAACAGGCCTAGTCAAATGATGACCTTATTAAATAGTCAGAAATTTAACTTGTCAAAAAAGCCAAAGTCTCTTTATTACTTTCTTCTTTATGGGCCAATGTAATGCAAGATTTTTTTTTGAATTTTGAAAGCAGGACAATATGGAAACATCTCGTTCAACTTTATTAAGACTAAAAAAGCGGGGGTGGGGGCTCATACCTGGCAGTACTCAGAGATCTCGCCTGGTGGTGCTCGGAGAAACATATATGGTGCTGTGAATTGGAGAGGGGGGCTGCATGTGAAGCAAGAGCCTTAGTCCATGTATGACCTCTCAGTCTCCTTTGATAAAAATTTTATACTAATAGTTACAAGATCATACTGTTGACCTCAGTACCCCAGGTCTAAGCCTAATCCAAGTTTCCTGCATACAATGGCCATTCTGTGAGGACACCCTGCCCAAGGCCTGTTGGAGAAGGGCTAGCTGTCATTTAATGGCCATCAGATTGATGACCAAGAATTCAGTCACTAAAATGGAAATAGTCATGTGTTTATTTATAAAGTGCTTTGTTGGTCTTCTAAATTGAAGCTTATGACAGATATGTTTTTAGAGGAAAATGTACAAACTCTAGCACCATAAGCCTCTGCTCTTTCTCAGTCTTGCCTCTTAGATTTGTCCTTCATTTTTCATCTACACAGAGACTTTCTTTTTTTCTATTGAATACCTAAAAATGTGGGTGTAAATGACTTACATGGACTCTGGATAGTTTTACTTGAACAAAAATGGTGCTTTCAGATTTTGTGCCTATCTGACAGACTTTGTGGGTGGTGCTGATTATCCTCTTCTTGGACCTTGTATTCCATATGGCATTGCAGTTCCCTCAGAGAGCTTGTTGATTTAAGTGTTGCCTTGGGACATGGAGTTCATTTGTATGACCCAGTGTGCCTCTGTACTTTGTTTTGTTTGTCCTGGTTCTAAGAATTATTTAATGGAGGTAAACCTCAAGAATATAAAAGTTAAAGCATTTGATTCAGCAGTTCTTAGTGTAGACCCTGAGAGTCCCTAGATTGTTTTGGGTGCATGAGTTCAAAGTCATTTATATCATCATACTAAGGCATTGTTTTTCTCTTTTGCTTAGTTCACATTTGGATTGAAGGTGATTAAAACTTCTAGGGAATTGGATCAAGGTAGTAGCAACAAAGCTTATTATATTGGTCAACTGTGTGCCCTCAGTATAAGTAAAGAGCCATTATTACCTAAAATATCCTTGAAGAAATTGTCCAAAGGTATTACGTATTTTGCATGCCGGAGCCCCAGTTGAATCCCTGGGACCACTTGGTTCCCTGAGCGCCATAGGGAGTAGCCCTTGAGTGCTGCCTGGAATGGCTCAAAAGCCAGAAAAAAGTCCTCGATGAAACTAAAAACAATATGAATTTTTATTAAATGTTAACTCTGAATCTACATCAACTTAACATAGGAAGCTTGTTTGAAAAATTGCTGAATACTGAAATATAGTTGAACGACCAAAGGAAAAACACTGTTTACTTGAAATGTGAGGTGAACCAATCGCATTTTTCATGGAATTCCACTTTTATTTGAAAGAATTACTAACAAAAAAATTATTCAGATTTATGTATTTGGCAGGGATTTTCTCAAAAATGAAAAAGTGACCATATCACTTTAAGAAAAATAGTGGTCTTTGTTGCCAGATAAAATTTGAGGTTTCATATGAAAATTAGTTATTTTGAAACTCTGCCACTCTAAATTGAACAGCTTTCTGATACTTAAAGACTTTCTCTTAACAGGTTAAGAGGTCATTTTAGTAAATGTCTTTTTGACATTTGGAATTTCTTCCTAAATCAATATTTCCAAATTAAATCATAAAGTGTTAAAAAAAACGCGTGCAGTCTCAAGTCTTAAGAGAGATAAATGTAACTTAATAAACAAAGATACTCTATTCATACGGTTTTAAATTCCATATTATAGCCAGTCTTTTGGATTGTTGACTTCTGGGGATGATATCAAAGAAGAGTGCATATGATATAGTAAATTGTTACTAAATCACTTAATGTGTTCCAACTGCATATTTGTATGATTGGTTTTAATATATGACAACGAATTGAAAGAAACAAATAAGACAGTCGATGTTTAGGTCATATATTAAAGAGATATACTAGACTGTAAAACTGTGCTGTTCTCATTTTCCCTGTTTTTGAAACTGTAACAATTTTTAATAAAGTTATGTTATTTTAACATGCAATGAACTTTTATTATTTCAAAATTAACCCGTTTTTAATCTTTGGAAATTCAGTTTTTAAAACAGAAGATAGTGATAAATAGGTATAATCAAAGAAAATGAAAACTCATGGGTAAGGCCAGTGGTTTTAAGAGAGTAAAGGTATACTGAGATCAAAAAGTTTGAAAATCACGTTTAAGCCTCCTTGTGCACATATGGCACAGATTAGGAATCCATATGTATTTTAAATAGCCATTTTTTGTGTGTGTTCTCCCCCATTTTCTTAGCATTGCCATTGTTCTTTGGTTCCAGTGTATCTTTCCAGAAATGTTTATATATGGTGACATTTATTTGCTAGTCCCCAAGGTGGAGACTCCCTGATGATGTACTGTGTCCACCTGGGAGAGGGTCTACTAATTGAATGCGAGGAGAGGAACCCATATGCAGTGAAGTATAAATCATTACTATTTTTCACATCTGACCAACTCCTTATGGAACAATAGAGAGCCAGCTGGGACTATGGCAGTTGGCTGGAATGCTACTGTAGGGGAGCATGCTTATTGAAAGAGAAAATTGCATTTGGGAAAGTGTTTATGTGTTTTTCCTTAAGAGTGTCATCATTATAATAGAATATAAAACGAACAATATATTTTTAATTATGGAATCTTTAAGATTGTTTTCAGTAAATTGTTCTATCAGCAACAATTGTGGGTTTTTTTTTGGGGGGGCAGGTCAGAGACTTTGGGGCCACATACACACCCAGCTGTGCTCAGGTCTCTGTGCTCAGAGATCACTCCTGTCAGTGCTTGGGGGAAGTAGGGGGAGTGGGGAGGACATATGTGGTGTGTGGGATTGAACCCAGGTCAGCTGTGTTCAAGGCAAATGTCCTAAAAGTTGTACTATCCTCTGGTCCCTAGAAGCAATGGTTTCAAAAAAATTAATTAGGAACATTTTTTTAAAGATTAGTGTTTTTTTAAAAAAAATATTTGGAAGTGTATGGTTTGGGTACCCTGTTGATGCTCAGGGATCACTTCTGACTCTGTGCTCAGAGATCACTCTGGGTGGGATTGGGGGACCATATAAGATGCTGGGGACTGAACCTAGGTCTGTCCTAAGAAGTAAATGCTCTTCCCACTGTACTACTGCTCTGGCCCCTGTGACATTTTTTTAATCAGTCAAAGATATTATCCTAGGTCTTGGAGTCAGAGTTGGAAAGAAAAGTCATAGTTCCTGATTGTAAATATGTAGTAACCTGTACATGCTGAGTCAGATCTGAAGGTTGTGAATGAAAATGTGAACTGAGATATGAGGAAGCTGCTTTGGTCCTTTCATACTTAGAAACAACACTGCGGTTGATATCATATCACTATTTGAGTTTCAATATCAGGGAAATGAGGGTTTGGGATAGGTGTGAAATTTATGCTGTTCATCTCCTGTGTCTTTTTGTTTGCTTGTTTTTGGTGCGTAGTGATCATTTCTGGCTCTGCACTCAGGGATTACTCTTAGTAGTGCTCATAGTGATGGGATGTGAGGGGTTGAACCTGGATTGGTCGCATGCCTGGCAAATGCCCCACCATTGTTCTGTTGCTCTGGCCCCAACCCCTGTGTCTTTACACACCAGGGCAAGAGGAGTATCCCTGGGAAGGCTATTGATCCTTCTTAATGCTTACCTGTTGTCCTTGTATGTTCCCTCAAGCTGTCACCTTCGGTCACTGCACAAAGCATCTTGATCTAACTTTGGCCATGCTGTGCAATGACAGCCACCTTTGGGGTCCTCTGAGGTTCACCAGATGGAGGTACAGAGGTAAACAAGCCTGTTCCTCAGATCTTTCTTCCCACTGGTACCACCCATGAGGGTTGTATTTGTTCACAATGTGTCACTTTTCTTTAGCCCACCCAGAGGCATAGAAGGAGGGACAAGTTTGTCAGGCAAAAAAAGACAAGAAAATGACATGGCTAAAATATACCCAGCATATCCTACAAATAGCTCTTTGAAAGCCATGGAAACCACAGATCCCGCATAGTCCACATGGGGAATTTCTAGCTGGCTCTATTTTCAGAAAAGATGGGAGGGAGAGTTTTCATTCTATGGTATTTATAAATAATCCCTGAATGTCAGACCTTGGTAGGGTGACAAGGCTTATAGAATTGGAAAAGGCCCATGTTGAAGCCTAAAACATTTTTTTCTACAGTGAAATGTTTAAAATGTCTGAAAAGAAAACCCCAAACAAGTTAATTCTAAAAAAATCCTCAAATAAATGAAAGGGTGTCTTGAGATAGCTTGTTTTAACCGGATCCTTCCCCAGATCAGTCAAATAAGAAGCTGATGTCAGAATGGGTTGAGAATCTACAAAAATAGAATCTTAAATTGAATTTGAAGAGCATATTATTTAATATAGTATTTGTGGGTAATGGCTTCAGGGAATAGAGTTGATTGTACAATTAAGAAATATTGATTGCTCAATTTAAGAATTTGTTTGACTAGAAATTGTCTCCAAGAAATTTGTGCCAAAGAAGAATCCTAGAGCTCTCTGTGGATACTTAGGACAGACCTAATAGTAAATGAAGCTGACTGGCAATTCTCATTGAATTGTATTGGAATATATATGTGTGCCACAACAGAAGAACTCTATGGTTAAGTAAGTTTGAGGAGTCTCGTTTCCTATATTTTCCTCATTGGATATCTATATGCGATCAAGGATAAGAAAAGTCCTACAGTAAAGGCCCTTACTGTTTATTTATTTCAAACAAATTTAGTTCTTTGTGAGAGGTATGTTTTATGGAACCTCTTGTGGTACAGGACCAGGACTGACAGAATAGTAGTTTAGGATGTGCCATAGAAGATTACAGACCATAAATTATCTTGATATTTTTGGTAAAGAGATTTGACCATGTTGGGGTTTCAGTGACTTTGAAAGAAGAGTAAAGTAAATGTTGGCATATGTCATCAAGAAATCGCCATTGGACCATGGAGAAGGTTCCAAGGGCCGGAACACATGCCTTATCTTCAGGAGCCCTCGGTTTGATCCTAGGCATGGCATGGTCCCCTGGATTTCCTTTGCAAGTGATTCCTGAGCACTCAGTGGTGCGTAGCCCCTGAATACTCTGAGTATGGCTCAACACCCCACGCAAACAGCAACAGCAGCAACAAGAACACGATATGGTTGTTGTCTCTTACACTGAACAAACTCCTTCATAGGAGGGATATATAACCAGTAGGAATTACATGCATTCAGTTGAGGAATTCTGTGTGTAAATGTTGGGCCAGAATCATCAACTTTATCCTCCCCTCTTGACCTCAGATGGACTATGGTCACGTGCCATCAATGCTATTTTTTCCTCACAAAAGTCATCATCACTCAATGGCTAACATTGACCCACTCAGTCTGTGGGTTTACCCTATACCTTCCCTAGGAACACCAGCTTATTTGTGGCCATGGTAAAAGGAGCATGTCAGCTTGTGCTACTTTCTATAGTGAGATGAAATAATTATCTCCACCTACCCCAAACATACCCCTCCTTAGGAAAACAAACATTTGCGAGTTTATTTTATAAAATCTGTGTAGAACTTATATAAATATATTGTGACAGTGGCCATCATACTGCATATGTCAAAGAAAGTGCTTTGAAACTTTATGCAAATACATGGGCGATGTATACACTACTGTATACCCCAAAGACTACTGCGTGTGTTCTGGGTGCCAAGAAAAACACAAATGTTCTCCAGCTAATTCAGAGGAAAAGTCACCACAGCCCTGTACGTTTCTCAGTGCTCTGCTCTTGGCCAGTGAACGCCGCACTGCCTGGCTAATGATCCCGAAGACAGGGGGTGGTGAGAGCGAGACTGCAGAAGCTTCCTTTCTATCTGCAGCTTTTATAGGGCAATTGCTGTATTGGGCTGTCTAGCCACGTTTCTTGATATATCATTCATGACAGCTTTGTGAGCAAGATGACATTGTTTAATAGCAAAATAACCAAGATTTGTATTCAATACATTGCCCACGGTCAGCACTTACTACTTTATGGATCTGGTTGGGATTCTAAATTCATTTGACCCTAAATATTTGTAAGAGCTAACATTTAATGACTATGTGACAGGTGCTAAACTGAAAGCTTTTTCTCTGTCATCTTAATATTTACATTACTCAGGGACTGGGTACTAGCTTTCCTAATTTTGGGATGAAGGAATTGAAGCTTATAAAAACTAAGGCATTTTGGTGCATATTGTCAAGAATAGAACTAGGGATCTGAAGGAGTGGTCTTGACATTTTGTTTGTTTCTCTTGAGCTACCACACAGGGCAGTGCTCAAGGGCTACTCCTGGCTTGTTACATTGGAATTACTCCTGGTGGTGCTCCAGGAACCGTGTGGTATTGGAGATTGAACCAGGGACTCCCATATGCAAACCATGTGCTCTGGACCTTTGGGAGCTCTTAACCCCAGGGCTATTTGGACTTAGCGGTTTTTCAACTTGATGGGAATCTAGAATGTTTTCCTGGTTTGTATTATTAAGCATTAGACATAGATCTTCCCCTGTCAACAAGCAAATAATATATATATAATATATACTATATAATTAATATAATAAGTAAAGTAGCACAGCGGGTAGGGCGTTTGCCTTACAAGCGGCCAACATGGCCGACCCGAGTTTGATTCCTCCACCCCTCTCGGAGAGCCCGGCAAGCTACCGAGAGTATTCGATATGCCAGACACAGTAACAACAAAGTCTCCAATCTGGGTCGGCCAGGTCAGCCGTGTGCAAGGCAAAGGCTCTACCCACTGGGCTAATGATTTTTAATTCTTTTTAAAAGTTTTTTATATTTTTCATGGGCTGGAGCGATAGCACAGCAGATAGGGTGTTTGCCTTGCACACGGCCGACATGGGTTCGATTCCTCCACCCCCCCTCAGAGAGCCTGGCAAGCTACGGAGAGTATCTGGCCCAAACGGCAAAGCCTGGCAAGCTCCCCATGATGTATTGGATATGCCAAACACAGTAACAACAAGTTTCACAATGGAGACCTTACTGGGCCCTCTCCAGCAGGAGAACAGTGCTACAGTGTTATATTTTTTGTCAGATTCAGTGATGCATAGGGTTGCTGCTGAGTCTGCACTCAGTAATTACTCCTGGCAGTGCTTTTGGGAACTATATGGGATACTAGGATTGAACCCAGATCAGTGCATGCAAGGCTTTACTCGCTGTACTATCTTCTCAGCACCTGATTTTTTTTTTAATTTACTGAATAACTGTGAGATACATAGTTACAAAGTTGTTCATGATTGGGTTTCAGTCATACAATGCTCCAGCACCTATTCCTTCAGCAGTATACATTTCTCACCACCAATGTCCCCAGGCTCCCTCATGCCAGCCTGCCTCTATGGCAGATGCTTTTCTTATTTCTCTGTCTCTGTCTCTGTCTCTCTCTGGACATTATGATTTGTAATACAAAAGGTTTGTCCCTTTTCCTATTTTCGGCACTTAGTCCTTGTTCAGAGTGATCATTTGCAGCTATCATTGTCACAGTGGTCTCTTCTCTATTCTAACTGCCTTCTCCCGGCCACCCCGTTTCCCACTTGTGGTAAACTTCGAAAAGTGGACCAGTCTTTGTGGACCTTGTTTTTACTGATCTTGGGTGTTAGTCTCATACTATAGACTTTCATATCCCTTAAATAAGTGCAACCATTCTATGTTTTTTTCCTTTCCCTCTGACTTATTTCACTCAGCATGATACTTTCCACACCCATCCATTTTTAAGTGAATTTCATGACTTCATTTTTCCATGTGGCTGTGTATTATTCCATTATTCCATTGTGTAGATGTATAGTGCTTTCTTTATCCAATCAGCCTTTCAGTCAGACTTTTTAGAAAACAATATGATCATTCCTCAGAAACACTAGAAAGTGAATTTTGATATGACCCAGTAGTGTCACTCCTGGGAATACCTTGGTAGCCATTGACTTTGAATTCTCACCCTCTCATAGTTGTCTGTATTTCCTCAACATAGCATGTATTGGTGTTATATGAACACTCATTTTCCAGGAAGAGTTGATCTAAGAGAATGGATAACTTTGATTTCAAATCAAAGTAGTCCTGCGGGGAGTTCAAATGGGAAGTGACACTTGAGAGTCAAAGCTGCCTGAGATTGGATAGAGACAAGTTCAGTCACTCATATTGGGGTATTGAAACCTGGGAAGACAATCCCAGAACAGAACAACAGAACAGAGTCACTAGTCAAACTTGCATGATTATGCTCATTCACTGTATTTTAAGCAAAGCAAGAATTAGAAATGTTAAGTGGATTTGCCCTCACAATCATGTTTTCAGGGGAGTTGGCAATAATTTGTTTGGAATCTCATCTAGAATCCATGAAGAGACACAATATGAAAACAACTGTAGTGTAAATAAAAAGTTTACATTCTCTTTAAGGTAGCACTGTAGCACTGTCCTCCGTTCATAGATTTGCTCGAGCAGGCACCAGTAACGTCTCTATTGTGAGACTTGTTGTTACTGTTTTAGGTATATCAAATATGTCATGGGGAGCTTGCCAGGCTTTGCCATAAGATAAATAATTATACTCTGTGAATGTGAACATGCTTAGATAATAAGTAAATTCAGCCAATTCGATTTTTTATTTTTAATTTTGTCTATTATTTTTTACTAAATCACTGTGAATTACAAAGTCACAAAGCCATTTTGTGATTGAGTTTCAGACGTACAATGTTCCAACACCAGTCACTTCGCCAATTTTCTCTACCCTCCACCAATGTCCCCAGTTTCCCTCCTGCCCCCTAGCCTGCCTCTACAGTAGACACTTTTCTGCTCTGCCATTGTCCGAGTGTTTCCTTCCCTAACTTATTCCCCCACTCCCGACTCTGTCCCAGTGACAAGCTTCCTACTGAAGATTATCACTGTCACTGTTTTTGTCCTCCTGTTGTTGTTCATCGATTTGCTCAAGTGGGCCCAGAAACCTCTCCATTGTGAGACTTGTTGTTACTGTGTTTGGCATATTGAATACATCACTGGTAGCTTGTTAGGCTTTGTCGTGTGGGCGAGATCCTCTTGGTAGCTTGCTTGTAGGGGCAGAGGAATCGAATCTGGGTTGGTCCAGTTGGCTGCGTGCAAGGCAAACACCCTACCACTGTGCTATCACTGAAGATTATCAGGCTGAATTTTTTTTTTCTTTTTGGGTCACACTCTGCGATGCACAGGGGTTACTCCTGCCAGCCAATTAGATTTAGCAATGATCTCATCATGAGTTGCTTCTATGCTTTGAGTTTACTCCTGTTGTATAGATTTCTTGAGTTTGGCAAAGCAGTACTTATTGTTGCATTTTCTTTTTTTTCCTTTTTGACAGTATTCAAACCCAGGGCCTCAGACATGAAAAGCATTCATGGTACTACCACTACATCTTTCTTTTTATAAATAATATAAAACTTTAAAAAACAAACTTTTTTTATTTTTTATTTATTTTGTTTTTCAAATGTATGTATTTTTAAATTTTTTAAATTTATTTTATGTTTTTCAAATGTATGCATTTTTAAATTTTTTAAATTTATTTTATGTTTTTCAAATACCCATCCCTCCACCAGTGCCCATTTCCCACCACCACGGATCCCAGTATCCCTCCCACCCCCATACCCTCCATCCTATACTGCCTCTGTGGCAGGGCAGTACCCTTTGTTCTCTCTCTCTCCTCTTGGGTGTTGTGGTTTGCAAAAGAGTTAAGCCTGATTTTCAGGAAGAAATGTTGGATGATTAACTTTCCATTGATCACTTTGTATATAAGGAGATGAGCGGCCGCGTGGTTTGGAAAAATATGTCCTGGTACCCACATGCCAGAGCTATGCTTGTAGGAACTCATGGTCACTGGGGTTCCATCTGGAGAAGGCAGGACGGCAGCACCTACCCCATCTGGAACCTCCCGGTGATATCGGCCCTGCTTGGGACCTGGAGCATTTTCCCGGAGCTGTGGGATCCTCCAGCCGGTTTTATTCTTTGTTGCTTGTGCTGTAAGATGGCACTGGGGGGCGAGTTGTGGGCGTGACTTCCGGAATCAGAGGTTGCCTGGGAGCCGGGGTAGCCCCATTGCAGTTTGGAAAAAATGTCCTGGTACCTGCTTGCCAGAGCTATGCTTGTAGGAGCTCATGGTCACCGGGGTTCCATCTGGAGAAGGCGTACTTCTGTCTTCTTAAATGGTGTCATGTCACTGCTAGCCTGAAGGCCCCCACTGATGAAGCAGTATGGAAGGAGAAGGAAGGATATTACTTTGCTTTTAGTGTTTTACTCAATTATAGAAATCCCCATAACTGTAGTTTTGTATATCCCCATAATTGTGTATGGTTGTATACTTGAGAGTTCCCCCAGAGGATTCTTTATATATATATATATATATATATATATATATATATATATATATATAGTTACTTGAAGATTCCTGGCTCTACACTCAGGAATTACTCCTGACTCTGCAGATCATATGGGATGCCACAGATCAAACCTGGGTCAGCGGTATGCAAGGCAAGCACCCTACCCACTGTACTATTGCTCCAGCCCCTCTCCAGAGGTTTCTTTTAGACTGTACTTTCAGTATCTTTCTCCTCAAGGATCACTATCTGCATCACTGGTGTTGGGCTTGGAATGAGCTGAGCTACCAAGTTGCTAAGTTTTATTCACAACATTCTTTTCATAACTAGGCTTCTCATTAGAGATGCTGTTTTGCATCTCTTTCTCCCTGGATAGATGTTTGGTTTATTTGTTTGTTTGTTTTTGGGCCAAACCCAGTGTTTCTCAGTACTTACTCCTGATTATGCACACAGGGGTCACTCCTGGTGGGGCTCAGGGGAGCAGATGGATGCCAGGGTTAGAACCAAGTCAAATTTTTTTTCTCTTATAAACCAAACAGGTTAACCTTTTCCTTTGACTAGACAAGCCCAGACATGCCAAACACTAGCTCTGGATTAAGCTGGAATTTCCACCCCACTTCCCACAGTTCTTTTTCATGGTTAGTACACTTTCTTTAACTTGGATCATATTTGGCCTGGATTATGAACACCCAAATTGTATCCAAGATTGTTTTGCAGTCTCATCGTCTTGAAACACAAATTTATATGTGAATGCTGAGAACAAATACCAGACTGTCATTAGAATGAATAAATAGTACCCCAAATCTCTAGTCTTTCTGCACTGTGGATACCCGAGTGTTAATTGGACTCCTTGATATTGAACTTGAAATACAGGTTTTCCTAGAATTTTGGAAAATGCTTTCCCCCAGAAAAGTGCAGAACTGCTCATAGCAATGAATAATGAATGGAATATTTTAATGTTTTATTTAATGACTACAGTGTTTAACTTCTTGAAACTCAGAGTGAAAAAAGAGAAAAGTCTTTTAAGTGAGAAAATTGAGGCATAGATGCTGTGATTAGTTTATTGCTACCTACAATTTAAAATAAAATTTAAAAGTGACCTTATTTTTCTGTAGTGTGTCCAGGGTTACTTTGCTTAGGAAATTTCTCAAAGACTTCTCAATAAATTTTTATCAGTAGAATGAAAGAATCCAGAAATATCTTAATTAAGACCAATTTATTTCAAGGTAGATATTTCTATACCTGTGGAAACTTCACTAGAGTACAATATCCTTTGAGCTCATCTTAGTTACTTTATTTTATTTTTTATTTTTAATTTTATGGAATAACCATGAAAACTGTTCATGATTGGGTTTCAGTCATACAAGGTTGTAACACCCATCCCTCCAGCAGTGTAATTTCCCAGCACCAATATCCCCAGTTTCCCTCCCACCCTCACAAACCACCACCACCCCCTCCTACCTCTATGGTAAGCATCTCTTTCCATCCTTCCTTCCTTCCTTCCTTCCTTCCTTCCTTCCTTCCTTCCTTCCTTCCTTCCTTCTTTCCTCCTTTCCTTCCTCCCTTCCTTCCTTTCTTACTTTATTTTTCTCTCTCCTTCCTTCCTTTCTTTCTTCCT
>NW_026606491.1:0-34879 GCF_029834395.1 Sorex fumeus | reverse complement strand
GTTCTATAGCTTTTCCCAAAATCACCCATCGGATAAAACACTTTCTTCTCTTAAATTTATGTTAGTGATGCATCTGAAATAAGCTGGAAGTGTCACTCCTTTGGGAGTACACATGGGGAATTCTCTATGTCTACTCTACTCAATTGAGTAGACACTAAATTAAATTGAATTTCCATTTGTACTTTAATTCAATTTCTTGATGCAAGATGACAAATAAAACACTGGCGCTTAATGTGTTTATTATATCAAGTCCAGTGATATTTCATTGACCAAATAGATCACATGCCATGCAATTTTGCTACTAGGTTGAAAGGAGGAAAGCCAGAAATATTGACAACAGTGTTACACTCTTACACAAATTATTGGGTTTTTTAAATATTTATCAATTTTAAATACTAACACTTTATTACAGTATAAAAAGAATTAGCCTACTTTTTATTTTAGCTTCTTTCCCCATCCCTTTTAAGTATTTTAATTTATATTTTCTATAAACACTATTCAGTGCTGAGAAGTGTAGTGTGCTATGATTATTTTTCTTTATTGTATGATGTAATTTTTCTTAATGTATCTTTTTCCCATTTTCTTATTATTGTTCAGGTCTTTTTTGTGTTTATACATTGATTTGTTTTTTACTCATGTATCCACTTATCAAATAGTCACATGTTGCTTAACAATAGGGTTAAACTCTGAGAAATGGATTGGTAGGCATTTTGACCATGTTATAGAGTATAATTACATAATCCTATATGTTATAGCTACTATGTATGTAGGCTATGTGGTATAGCCCATTGAAACAACTTTGGAATATGGGTTTGTTGTTTACTGAAACATTAACAGTACATGACTATCACAGCTCAATTTCTTTTTCCCCCCTAAGGAACCTATATCCTGTTGCTCTAGTGAAAGACATTGGGAGCATTGGTTGCTCTGTTTCTGGGCCCTCTCTGTGCTGCTTTTCTGATTAATTCACAGCCACTTAGGTCCTATCTCTTTTATTTCTCTGAAAGCTCCACTCCATTCTACCCCTACTTTTTTTTTTCAGTATATTACATCTTTTTTTTTTCTGAAATCACTTTGTGCTAGATTAATATTCAGTTTGTTAGCAATAACCAAACACTTTTTACTTCTTTAGAATATTATTAGTATGGCTTTTATTGATTTTCTAATTTACTCAGATATGGAAAAAGCATGAAAATTGGCAATACTCTTGATTTTCATAGTATATTCTGAAAGAAACGAGGGTTGGCATTTTCAGCCTGAATTTACCAGAAGAGTGAGTGCATGCATTTTTCATTATTGTGAAAGCAACAAGCCCAGCGGTAAGAGGATTCATCAGGCAAGAACAGTTAGCCTTTGCAAAATGCCACTTTCCAGCATTGCTGTCTCCTCTGCCCTGTGCTTGCATTTATCATAGAAGTGATGTCTTACAATTTTGGCTAAAGGTTCTTCCAAGTGTCCTCAGATGTTGCAACATGAATTACCAGGCATCTAATGATTTTAATAATATGATGAATTCCTATAATCAATCTCCCAGTAGATTTGATATCTGAATTCTTGTGATTATAAGGTTTTTTTCTTGGCTGCTATTTCCTATATGCTTTCAGGAAGAACTCAGCTCTCATTTTCTTTTCTGCACTTCTTTTTAGATTACTTGCAATTATTTTGTTTCAGAGTTAGAGCAAACTGACCAGGTTGGTGTTTTAGAACCATGTTCTTGAATATTCTTTGCAGACATTCTTTCTTCTTGAACCCACCGCTAATAGAGGTCATATGTGTAAAAATGGTCATTTCCTCCTGAGCCCATTCATCTTTCCAGCTTGGATATGTGAGACAGGCATATGAGCACTGTGTGAGTGAGAGATTCTTGGTGATGCTTCGACAATTTGATTACTACTCAGGGTCAGTCACTTCACCTTTCTCACACTATTTTTCCCTCTCATTTTTGAAAATGAATCTTTCATTCAAATACTGCTCTGAGATGAAGAGCTGGGTCTTTTGGTTGGAATGAGAGTAATAAGTATTTCCTGGGGCTTCGAGGGAGTCATCAGAGTTATTATAAGAAACTGACATCTGAGACAAGACATTGATTATTATATAATCAGGAATCAATGAGGGGGAGGTGAGAGGACACATTAGAATGTAGTGAAGAGAGAACAGAAATTGCTTCAACCAATGTTTGTGCTGGCTTAAAAAAACTTGGAAGTAACCAGTGCTTTACAAAAGAAGAAAAGAAAAAGCTAGATTTGGGGTTATATCAGATAAAAGCCATAGACTAAATCTGCCAGCTATTGTCATGACAACCTTTACTTGCCGCTAATTAGAAATGAACTTAGACATTTAAAGAAATTGATTCTGGTCTAGATTTTATAATCTCGGTCATAGAATTTGTTTTCATCACGGTTTATACTTTGGGTGGGTTATTGGTTCAGAAAATGTATCTGTGGTTTATCTGGAAGATAGCAAAACTTTTTCTTTATTATTCCTTTCCATTTCCCTTACACCTCCCTAGTCCCTGTGTTCTGAAGTAAGCCAAGAATTTTCAAAATAAATATCATTTCAGATGTATCAGGAGGACTTTTGTACAGTTGTTTTAACACTCCTGGCCTGAAAATCATTAGGTCCTTTTTTTAAAAGAAAAGAAAAGAAAATTGGCTTAGAATAACTGTTATTTTTTACCTTTCATTCACAGATTTAGGACTTTGATAATGGCATATCAGGTGATTTAAAGCCTATGAAATATGCAATGTATCCTGATTTTAACACAAACATTTGTTTGGGGATAATTGCATCCTGTTCTGAAAAGCTTAACTGAGTCACCAAAGGTTAGTTCAGCAAACAATTATAGAGTGTCTGGGTTTCACAAGTCAGTATAGACAACAAATCCCAAATAGTAAAGTATGAAAATGGAAAGCAAAATCCAGATATACATTAGCTTCAATGGACAAATTCTTGTTGAGAAATTATTATGTGCAAATACTGTTCATGTTTAGAAGATTAGGACATACCAAATTTGCAGTCAGGTACCTTTCACAGAGAGGAGCTAGTATTAGTGTAGCCATCAATGCCCAGATACCCCGCAAAATGAACTCAGCCTCTCTGGGGCCCTATCTCAGCAATATATGATTGCTGATGTTACAGATTATGAAAATAGCTTAACTATTTACAGATCTAAGATGATTCAAAAGATAATTCTTTCACAGTTCCCAGCATCTCTCTGACATTTACAGAGACTCTCCAACATCAATTTTATTTTTCCCAGACTCCTAAAATATTTCCACCACCTCAGTTGGCCTAGAATTTTTTATTTCTTCTCCCATTCCTTCTCTGATTCAGCTCCTTATTATGAAATTCAATTCCGTCTCTTTGACTTCCTGTCATTTTCTTTTTCCCCCACTGAATTCTTCCCACTACCATAGAAATCCTTTCTTCTCAGCAGTCAGGCTATTGATGCAAATGATTCTAATTTATTATTTAAAACAGTTTCATGTAGGATGCGCCTGTGTGTATTAAGAGATAAAGTTGAACTAAACTTTTTACTTACTTTCACCTCTCAGACTGCATTATGTTGCCCCATAGAATCTAAAATAAAGCCATTTTTCTGTCCTTACACTTTTTGTCATTTATATTTTTAATGTATCCTCTTAACAGTGAATTTCTGTGCTCAGGAGTCTCTTTATCATTTTATCTCTAACACCCTTCCAGTGGCTCAAGCATTGTTCCTCTTCAGTACTTGTTTGTGAAACTTTTCAGTTGGAGACCTATGGGAGAACTTATTTCAGATTGTAATGGGGTGGCAGGTGAGGGATTGGTTATACAGCCATGAAACGCAACATTATATTCAGGGGCCATTGATTCATATGCCATTGTTGTGGCAGTAGCTCAGGCTGGGTGTAGAGGGCAATGAACTGAATGCTTCCTCCTCTCTGAACTCATCACATAGTGCTGTAAAAGTTTGCCTCTCCTATTTCTTTCACCAGACCCTGAATTCCCAAAGGGCTCCTTTCCTGGCTGGTGAGTTTCCTATGACTAATCACAGGCACTTAGACTTCTCCAATCAATGAAGGAATAAATAGCGCATCAGCTTCGCTCTGTAGGAAAGAGCACCGGGAAAGAAGGGCTGAATTAGGAGGAGGGTGCTAAGAAGGAGAGTGGGGTTGGCACTTCTCCGAAAGGACATCTCACGATCTACCCAGTGTTTCCCTAGGATACCCCTTATGCCATGTCAGAGAAGAATGAAAGATGCAAGTTTGGAGGATGGAATTTAGTAAGTCCTAATCCTGTCGTAGAGATGAAGGATGATGAGAATTTCAATTCAAAGAGTTGGCTTTGATATATTTGAAGTAATTCAGAAAGCCATTCCTCACACTCTGTCCTCCCCCCAAAAATGTCCAAGATAGAGCCCTAGTCCTTCTGTGTCTTCTCATCCCTGGCCATGAGAGCACTTCTCCAGTGACCTTCTGACTGGGACAGATGAGTATGCTGCTTCCCCATCTTCATGTCTGTTGTTACAAGGTCATGTACAGCCTTTCCCTGCCTGACACGGAATCAGCCAATTTCCGGTGTGTGTTTGCTTTGCTTCAAAGAATGTCAAAGAAAGAGCATGTTGTTGAAGCGAGAATTCCGTTTGATCAATGTTGAGACAGGTAGTGGAAGACATTTATCAGGTAACACTGCTGTCTCCATCTGTTATGTGAGGTGATTAATGTTGTTGACAGTGTCACTTTTCTTGATAGCCCTAGATGAAATGGCAGTGACCCATCATGGCTCTTACTGAAATCTTTTATGTAGAAGGAAACATGCTTTCACCAATTGCAGGGATTTAATCAGAGATATAAACAAATAGGCAAGAGATTTGTTTGTAAACTGCTAGAAACAGAGGCTTATTCCCCTGCCTGGTAAACGGACTGGAAGCCTGAAAAGTTCATCACAGAAAATGGGTCGGTGCTGGGTGTCTGGACCACACTCCATTCATCTGGTTCCATTGCAATTGGCAGACTTCTAGTTCTGATCAATTCCTTTTGTTTTCTTCTGTTCCTGGATACCCAGTTTAATTTCTCATACTCCACTGAAAATGCTTTTGCCCCCATTCTTTGCTCATGAAAATTCTTCTACCTTTTCAAGGTTCTGTTCATATCACTTTATCTCTGGAAATTTTTCCTGCTCAGCGCTTCTTAATCACTCCCTGGAACCTATTAGCTCATTCAATAACTACCCAGGTACTGTATTATTATTTTATTTAGTTATGCATGAATCTTTTTTTAAGTTATTGTCAGCTTTGTGAGGGCAAGGTCTGTTTCTTCATCTTTGTGTCCCACAGCACTGAATTTAATGCCTAAACATATTTTTTAAAATTGAATTGAATGAGCTATAGCTTTTGAACTTGAAAACATGGTATTTTCTATGTTTGGGATTGACATACTTAAAATTAATTTTTGTAGAGCTGGGACTTGAGCTCAGGACCTTAAAATTGCAGAGCAAGTGTACTTCTACAGAATCACACCCTGGACTTATTTTTGGAGATAAATAAAGCATAAGTATAATGTGATCTGGGGCTGTGTTTTTAATTGTTCTATATTTTAAGAACTCGGGTCGGCCATGTTGGCTTAATCAGTATTTATCAGCTATTACTTAAAAATTAATGTAGTTTAACTGTTTTCATATTTCCAAATGCTAGTACATGTACACATTTATACCACCATAAGGGAAAATTACTGAACACTGACAACATTGTGATGTAGTTTACAAATAAAACCTTCTATACCTCATGATTTTATTGTCAAGATTCCTTTCATTGAAAGTCAAGAGCTACTTAGATTGACTCATGTGTAATGTACTTGATGGGAAGCAGCATTTGTCAGGACATGGTAAATAAGCTCAGATGAAGCCAAGGACTTCATAACACTGTGGAAACAAAACACTGTGGGCAGAAAATGGATGTAGAGGGTCTGGATTCTCTGTTTCACCAGTCCCCTAAGTAATATATGTCCTCACTCCTCTCTTTCCTCCTCTTACTCATCCAGAGTTTGACCTAGTGGCAGCCATCTCCATCTTTGTGTTGGGACCCCTGAACTCACATTGTAGTATCTCTCTGTGAATGTTTCTCTTTGGTTGTCTTTCGTAAAATGGAAAGCATATTAGAGAATCTGTTTGATTCAGGTTTTCCTGTGATAGATCCCTTATTGGTTTGATTTCCATACATGTATCTGTAGCTGTGTCCATATTGTAGGGACAGTGGCAAGGCCATCAACTTTAGACAACATATGCTATGGATCTCATTTCCTTTTCATTTTTCTTTTTATTCCTCACTCCCAACAACTCTCCTCTGTAAGCCCCTTCCTGAGATTTAAATCTCTGAATTCCAGTACATTCTTCTCCAAAGATACATTCCAAAATCTTATTTTAGTGCGCAAAACTTTATTTGTTGGTCTTCTGTAGTATTTTGAGCAGGACACACAGGGGAAGAATCCTAAAATTAGTGACTTTTTTATTTTATCTTTTTGGAACAAGAGAGAGTAGAGTGCTTGCCTTGCAGGCTACTGACCCCTCTGTGATACCTAGCACCACATATAGTTCCCCGAGCCCTGCCACGAGTGATCTCTGAGTGAACAGACAAGAGAAAGCCTTGAGCATTGCCTGATGTGGGCCTCTTCTTCACCTCCCCCCCAACCCAAACACAATTTTTATCTTTTATGGTCATCCTGTATTTTTTCAGATAGCCTTGGGTACTTAAGGGACTTGTGGCTTCAATTTACATAAAGTTTTATCCTGAGAATTAGGATTTGGTGATCCACTGTCCACTGTCCTCCCGTTGTTCATCGATTTTGTCAAGCGGGCCCAGTAACGTCTCCATTGTGAGACTTTGTTGTTACTATGTTTGGCATATCGAATACGTCAGGGGTAGCTTGCCAGCTCTGCCGTCCGGGCGAGATACTTTCGGTAGCTTGCCGGGCTCTCCGAGAGGGGCGGACAAATTGAACTCGGGTCGGCCATGTTGGCTGCGTGCAAGGCAAACGCCCTACCGCTGTGCTATCGCTCCAGCCCAGGATTTGGTGATGTTGTTAAAAAAAAAGACACATGAGAAAGTTTATAATTTAAATAAATGCTATTTTATGATAAGCTCAACTTTATATTTTGTCTGTTTTTCTAGCTCATGGTTCTTGAATGTTGCTCTAATATTTTAAGCCTGCTTTTGAATGAGAAAGACTCATCACCACTATCAAAGGTATGTATCTCTTTTAAATCTGTATATGATTTTTTCCTAAGTATTAAATGTTGCTATGGAAATACAAAAAGCATCTACTGTGAAAGTATCAAGGGCCTAACCCTCTTTAATTAGTGTGAAAAAGTGATATGCATATATTTTTAACAACATTCTATTTTGGTTTAAAATATTATGTTTTTTTTAAATGAACTAATACAAAAATCATAGAGGATAGTTTAAAAATAACTTCAAATCTATCATCCAGAGAATAACAACTATTAAAATTTTGAAGAGTATCTCATATTTTCTCCATGTATTTTACTTTAGAATTTTTCTATCAATGGTGTCTACTTTAGAATCAGTGATATCATATCTTTACATTAGTACTTTAATTTGCTTCATATAAACCCCAATAATGCTTTAATGATATTTTTATTTGAAAAATATCATTGCCATACTTAATGAGTACATAATAATCTCTTTAATGTATATGCTGTATGTACATAACTCAATATTTATTTTGGATCTTGAAGCTGATTGAATCTAATATATACTTTTTTATCCCTTTGCTTTATCTCATCAAAGTCAATTAGAAGCAATAGGATTTTTGAGTTTGTGTAAGTTTTTTGTTATAAAATATGCATGATATAAAACTTTTAATTTTTAACCATTTCAAATGCATATTTCAGTGACATTAATTCACACTGTTATGCAGTCATCTCTACCATTCATGTCCAGGGTTTTAAAAAAATTATTTCCCCCAAAATTATTCCATACAGGAACAGTATACATATAGAATAATAACTGTCCTTTCTCTATTTCCCTCACCCTTCTGCTCATCTTTATTCTTCTTTCTACTTCTATTCTATTATTTGATCACGCTAAGAAGGTCATGTAAACAGAATACTCCAATATTTGTACTTTTGTGGCTTATTTCCTAGCTCAGTGTTTTCAAATTTTACCCATGTTACAGCTTGTTCTAGTACTTTACTCCTTTCTAAGGCTGAATGATATTCTGTTCTACACATAGAACATTTGTGTATCAATTCCTCTTTGGATTAACGTTTTGTTATTTATGCCTTTGTTCTATTGTCAATAAGGTTGCTGTAATGGGTGCTTAGATTTCAGTTTGAGTGCCTGGTCCCAGTTTTTTTGAAAACAGGCCAAGTGCAAATAGATGTTTAGTAAATATTAGCTGTTTAACCATCATTATTTATCATAGTCATTCCTACAATGGCCCTCTCCCATGTATGAATTATTTATCCCCCTAGTCATACAATTCCAATGGAGTTTAGGATTTAATTTTGCTTCGAAAATCTTGATAGGAAATAAAAGGAAATGTGTTAAAGAAAAAGGAATAATTTTCTTCTCCTCTTATAAAACTTATCGTTGAATACTAGAGGGATAAAGACAGTGTGCAGCATCTTAACATGAAGTCAGTGATGAAAGGGCTCTCTATCCAAAAGGTGATTCCCAGTTCAACCCTATGCTAGAATTCCATCCAAAACATGATTTACTAACGGTTCCAGGTTGGAATATGAGTGTCTGTGAGCTTGCTCCAGGCTTTGCCCTGCAAGCGAGATACTCTCGGTAGCTTGCCGGGGTCTTTGAGAGGGGCGGAGGAATCAAACTTGGGTCGGCCATGTTGGCTGCATGCAAGGCAAACGCCCTACCCGCTGTGCTATCATGCCAAGCTCCCCATGGCATATATCAAACACAGTAACAACAAAGTCTCACAATGGAGACGTTTCTGGGCCCGCTTGAGCAAATTGATGAACAACGGGAGGACAATGACAGTGACAGTGAGCTTGCTCCAAGAAGTAAACATTAACCGAGTAAAATTACATGCCTACTGAAGCTATTTTCATTTCCAGCAATTTTTGTTAAATATTTCCATATAGTTTGGTCCTTACTGACCTTTCTGGAAAGATCTATTGTAGAGTGCCTTTACAATTAAAATAACCATTGCCACAATAGCTTATGCCAAAAAAGAAACTGAGAACAACCAGGAGATGAAGGAAGGGAATTATTGCTCTATGCACTGTTCTCCCATTGTTCATAGATTTGCTCCAGCGGGCCTAGTAATGTCTCCATTGTGAAACTTCTTGTTACTGTGTTTGGCATATCAAATACTCATGGTAGGTTGCCAGGCTTTGCCATGTGGGCTCTTGGCAGCTTGCTGGGCTCTCCGAGAGGGGTGGAAAAATCTAACCCGGGTCAGCTGGGTTGGCCACGTGCAAGGCAAATGCCCTACCTGCTGTGCTATTGCTCCAGCCCACCTGTGTAATCTCTGGGCAGCTAGGAGGGAACCCCAGCGGCTCTCTCTCACCACCTGTGTTCAGTGAATTCAGGCCACTTCCCCAACCAGGACTGCCGATACCATGGGTGGACGAAGGAGAAAATGAGGGCCAGGCTGGTTAGTGATCAGTTGCTGTTTATTCCATTCTCCCCACGTTCCAGTCTCATTAAGCCCACCATTCTAGTCTCACACTGCCCCTCATTCTCATCTCCTCCTGTATCTCCCGCTCATCTCTCTGCCTCCCTCTCACAGCCATATCTCGTAGCCTCTTCTCTCCTCTCTCCACGCACCTGCTCCTGCATTCTTCCCCTACATTCTTCTCCATCAGTCCCCCTTGCTAGTCTCTCTGCGCTCCATCTTGTTTCCCTGGTCTCTCTCTCATCTTTCACCAACTCCCACTGGGGATTGCCACCATACCCTGCCCTGTAGCACAATCAACATATCAAAAGCCCTTCCTGATCACCCATCAGGCTCAAGGGAGGGAAACACTCTAGGGGTGTTTCTCCTCTCCTTAGTCCAATAACTTAACTAGTATCTTAATTAACATCTTAATCTACTTCTTAATATTAGTTATTTTGTATGGACATGGGCTGGAGCGATAGCACAGTAATAGGGCGTTTTTGCATTGCACATAACCAAAATGGCTGACTCGAGTTCGATTCCTCCGCCCCTCTCGGAGAGCCCAGCAAGCTACCGAGAGTATCTTGCCCACACGGCAGAGCCTGGCAAGCTACCCGCGATGTATTCGATATGCCAAACACAGTAACAACAAAGTCTTCAATGGAGACGTTACTGGGCCCGCTCGAGCAAATCGATGAACAACAGGAGGACAGTATGGACATAGTAAGAGATACATTAACCTTATAGGGTAGCTCTCCTGGGAGCCTCTCACCACAGATCTCAGACTACAGTACTGAGGCCAGATTAATCTTTCCCAACCCTAGCAGGGTCCTAATCTAGCTGTTACTTTTTGGATCATGGCAGAATTTGTCCATGACCATGCTCTTAATTTATAGTTAAGTATTATGGTGTTTAGCCTGGCCCATTTTGATGCCAGGGTAGCTCATACCTTGCCCTGGGTCCATCCAGCCCCTTCTTGGAACCCTGCTTTTGGGGTGTTAGGAAGTAAGAACAACTGAGGCTTAAGTTGAGAGAATAGATGCCCAGGAGTGAATATCATTCAGAGTCAATTAACTCCCAAGTTAGAAAAGCAGAGTATTAACTGTCTTCTTGTATCTATACAAAAAGGACATTTGTTCTAAATTAACTATGCGAAGGACTTAAGGAGAAGAGAAAAGCAATATTTACAAGCTAAAAGAGTCTGATTAGGAGATAAAGGTGATTGGGAAATAGAGCATAAAGGAAGAAGTTACAAGTAACCAGAGGAATGGGAGCACTGTGATGGGAGTAACCCAATAAACCTAAACTCCCTGTTGCAAGGCAGAAAGGACAAACCAATGTTATCCTACACAAACCTACTTTGTGTTAATTATAAATCCTAAATGACCATGAACTATAATTTATGGTATAAGAAGAAAAACCATTTCCTTTCATTGCCTCCATAAATTCTAAGTATTTCAACTTTCAAATGGTACAGTAGGATTCAAATATGATCCCTCACTCTCCTTTCTGTTCTGACCCTGGATAAAACTCTCTGCTCATTATTAATTATGAGATCCAGCTGCAAACAGGACAATGATGTTGATATGTCCGCTATTACAAAGGCTGCCTAGACAGAAAATTTCCTGCAGTCAGTGAAATTATTTTCATATTGGTTCACATAATACAAAATACAAAAAAGTTAATTGTGTGTGTGTGAGTTTGAATTTAACTGACTGTATTCAAATAGGATCAGGATAGAGTGGAGGTTACTGGATACAGAGGTTAGTGTGAAATAGAAATGAGCATTCTAGGCCAAAAAATAAGACACATCACATAAGGAGATTAAAAACTCATTTTCATTGGCTGTATGAGTTCAGGAGAAATGTTATTTAGGTCAGGATTCTTATTAAACCTACCATACTACCTAATACAGAATAATGATAATAATAAAATGCAAATACTATGACTAGTAGAAACAATATTAATATTTACTGAGCCTATGACATATGTAGATTCTGTTCATTATTTTAATTACATTATCTTATTTAATTTTAAAAAAAACCTTAGGAAGTTGGTTACTGTTAACAGTCTGTTTTAGAGCTGGGGGAATGATACACAGGGCAATTAAACAGCATGCTCAAGGTACCCCCAGCTTCTGCATAAAAACAGCAGGAGTCAAACTGTCTTGTTAAATCTAGGACTGGCATTTAACTAACCCACTCAGGAATGGGATGCTTCATTAGAACAGTGGGAGCAGATGCTCCAAAGAACTGGGGAGTCAGTGGTAAGAAAGAAAAAGTTGACTATTAGTGAATTTTTCAGAAATTTGGGTTCAAAAGACTGGAGAGAAGTCTGGAGAAGAACAACTTGAGGAGGATAGAGTCAATATGAGCACAGGTGTTATAGGATCAGGATAAGAAGAGAGATTTAAACAACAATGAGATATCATCTCACACCACAGAGACTGGCCCACATCCAAAAGAACAAAAGCAACTGGTGTTGGCACAGATGTGGTGAGAAAGAGACCCTCCTTCTCTGCTGGTGGGAATGCCGACTGGTTCAACCCTTTTGGAAAACAGTATGGATGATTCTCAAAAAATTAGAAATTGAGCTCCCATTTGACCCAGCAATACCACTCCTGGGAATATATCCCGGAGAGGCAATAAAGTATAGTTGAAATGACATCTGCACTTCTATGTTCATTGCTGCACTGTTCACAATAGCCAAAATCTGGAAAAAACCCGAGTGCTCGAGAACAGATGACTGTATAAAAGAAACTTTGGTACATCTACACAATGGAATATTATGCAATCATTAGAAAGGATGAAGTCATGAAATTTGCAAACAAGTGGTTCTACATGGAAATTATCATGCTAAGTGAAATGAGTCAGAAAGAGAGGGACAGACATAGAAAGACTGCACTCATCTGGGGAATATAAAGTTAACAGAATGGGAGTCGAACACCCAAGAATAGTTGAGATAAGTACCAGGCTCCACAGCTTGGAAGCTTGCAGCACATGCTGGGGGAAAGGGAATCTCAGAGAGAGAAGGGAACACCAAGTAGAGGGTGTTTGGAGGACTCGCTCGGGATGCGAGATGCATGCTGAAAATAGACTATAGATCGAACATGATGGCCACTCAATACCTCTATTGAAAACCACAACACCCTAAAGGAAAGAGAGAGCAAAATGGAATGCCCTGCCATAGAGGTGAGGTGGGGGGGGATGGGGGGTTGGGAGGGCTACTGGGTTCATTGGTGGTGGAGAATTAGCACTGGTGGAGGGATGGGTACTTGATCATTGTATAACTGAAACCCAAACTCAAAAACATGTAAGTCTACAACTGTACCTCATGGTGTTTCGCTAATAAAAAAAAAAGGAGGAGGAGGAGGAAGAGGAGGAGGAGGAAGAAGAAGAGTAGGAGGAAAAGGAGGAGGAGGAGGAGGAAGAGGAGAAGTCTGGGAAAGGCAGAGGAGTATGACAAGAAAAGAGAAGGACAAAGGATGCAGCGAGGCCTTCAGGGAGATCAGGAGCAGAAATATATTGACAATATTTTGAGCTGTAAGCAGTGAGTTGACTATAAGCATAGGGAAAAGACCCCTATTCTCTAAGTCACCACTGATGGCAGAAGGGGCTCTGAGTAAGTCTGTAAGAATAGGGTGGAAAAGTTGGGACATTCACACCCAATGAGTTTCACTTTTTCGGTGAAGAGAGGTCTACTGTTGGAGTAGGGCAGAGAGCAATTTGAGGACTTATCTTCTAAAAGGAGATGAATATTCAGTTCATGAAGTTATTGAGTGGAATGGGCAAGGAAATTGGCCAATGACAAATAGCAGGACTGAGGACCTTAGTAAAAATTAAAAGGCAGATATTCTTGGGACACTAGGTTACTTGGCTTGTGATTTCTTGGTTTCTTGGATATAGGAATTGAAAATGCCCATGTTTTCCTGTTTTCCTCTTGTAAGTGCAAGAGGTGACAGAGGCCTGTGGGGAGCCAGGTGACAATATTTAAGAGGCTCCAATGGATTGGAGTAGCTACAAATTTACCTCCCTGAAGATCCCCAAATTCCTCTCAGCACTCAGAGAAAACAATACGAGAGCCTGGTGTCTGCCATTAAGCTCAAACTCCAATTGAACATAGTACAACTTAACTGTGCAAATTTGTATTTTTTTTTCATCTTGAACTTAACCTTAAAAAATCCTGGACAGTGAAATTCTAATGACTCATCTGATATTATTATTTTCATAGTTCCTATCAATTTACAAAGCAGAATTGAGACTACCTATGATCCTCTATTTTTTAAATGATCATTTTGTTTTTGATCAGATATTGACATCAGCGACATGATGCCCACTTAAATAGCTATAATATTAATTAAGGAGATTTTGTAATTAGTGTGAAGTAGATAGAAAAACAACTCAAGCTGGACAAAGATCTGTACCTCTGCATCTCAATTTATTTAGCCATTTGCATCTCTGATTATGTGTCTTATATATTAATCCTGTCATGTGCTCATGAACGCATATAATCCCTATTATTAGCTGAAATGACTGCTCCACAATGACATCTTAGCTCATAAGTTTATTGTGTAAATGTAAATAATAACACATTTAACCTCTGTTCATGCAACCCAGACTGCCACTTTTTCATCACTCTCAAGTTCAGGGTTCATATCTCTGTTAATACAAAACTTTATAAAGGCATGTTATAATGTCATGCTTCCATATCTGTCTTTCCTACCAAGACAGTTTGGGTAGGTTTCAGTACCTTCCCCAATTTTGCCCCTGAAAAGGTGTTTAATGTTAGTGAAATGAGTGAATGCTCCTGAGGCAACTTCCAGAGATACTCTTGGTTTGCCTCTCTAGTCTTATCACAAAGAGTAACCTTGGACCCATAAATTTCATGCATTTTACAGTATTTTTCCTGTGTCTTTGTTACAACCATTTAACTAGAAATTGAGATAGAGTAAAAGCTAGAGTGTAAAAGCTAGAGTCTCTTCCTTTGAGAAGGGTGCAATTTAGTGGGGAAGACAGATTGCTCTCTAGTATGGAATAGAGGACAACGTCCACTTCTCCTCAGCAGCTAATATTAGCTAATATTCTGACATTATCTTGCATAGCTCCGAAGTTGAGTAATTCCTCCTTGATATACTTTAAGAAATGTCACTAAATCATGTTAATAGAAGCACCTCTGGCCCAAAGTTAAACATTTTTATTACATCAGAAAATGATTAGAAAGCAGTAAAACACTCTTAGGTGAGTATGAACAGAATCAAAGGCATTCGTGGAAGTGTTTCCCTTTGATTAGGAAAACTTTGGAAGATGGGGCAGAAAACCGGAAGTTCTAGCTTCAACTGTAGATTCTCTCTTGAGGACATGATTCATGGCTTTGTTCACCAGAATGGAGGGAATGAGACAAACCCAAGACTAGGATACAAAACAAATAGAGGAGTTAGAATATAATAACTCAGTCAATTACAGACATCACTTGGTCTGCTGGGGGATGAGAAACACTGAGCCCTTCCGCCAAAGAGACTGGCAGTATAGAAGGGAAGGTGGGGCCTAATTAGACACAGAGAAGTCAATAGTTCATAAAAGACCAAAGTCACCAGCTGGCAATGGTTACAGTAGAGACTGGCAAACCCCAACATCTGTGCTGTCAACTGCCATCATCTGTCTGGAGCCAGCACTGGGCCTCTCCAAGTTGGAGACTCCTGGCTGCTGAGCTGAGAGTTGATTTCTGAGCAAGTCAGGGCTGGGGAGGCCATGTGCACGGTGATAAAGAAAGAGGAGGGAGAGTGCTATTGCCTGGCTCCACAGCCCAGCGCAGCCCTGTCTTCTGCTGGTCACACCATCTCTGTCAAGTCTCTTGACCTCAAGGTTTTGGTTTTCCCATTGGTGAATTGGAATGAAAAACAGTATTTACCACGTAGACTTGGTGTGCAAGTAAAGTGAGTTCTTTCTGTAAGTTCTTAGAATGGTGAGTGTCTGGCATATGAAAGGCAAAATTCATTTCTATTATTATCATCCAAAAGTTTGCCGAGTTCACATGGAGTTAGATCTTGGCAAGTAAATTTGTTTCCCCCAGGAGGGCCTGGCACAGAGGGACAGCAGCGTGCCTGAGATGTGGGCTCTGAGTTCATTCCCCAAAGAGAGCCTGGCAGCAGGTGTGTAGGAATGGCTTTCTGCACTGCTTGTAATCACACAGTGTCCCCATACTCTCCGCTCTACTTTGTTGAGAAGCATCCAAGCGTGTGACATCAAATAAGCCCCATTTCATTAGCCTCAATGATTCTGTGGGGCATATATTTGAAAGTGGTTTAGCAAGACAACTTGTCTCTAGTATCTTACCATATGACATCTAAACTGGGTTATCAGTTTAGAATACTGGGAGCTTCAGGATGTTTCCCCTGCTGAGTTCCTGAAGACCCAAATGCTCATTGACTCTGGTACTTGATGCTCTTTGTTGCTTGGGAACTGGGAACCAGGGGTCTGTGGTTCTGTGACTGGTGGACTGGTGGGGTTTCTCTCTGGCACGGTGAGTGGGTTTCAAATAGAAAGCTCCCAAGTGGACCGGGCAGAAACTATCATTACTTACACTCGGGCTATCTCAACTCCATTCTTTTCAAGGTTGGACATAGATGCCACCTCTTGATAGAAGTATCAATGCCAAATTATAGGTGAGGCATATATATAGGCTAGGAGCTACTATTGCAGCTTTTTTTTTGAGGGTAGGGACACAATATCCAAGAACATCCTTAATTTCTAGACCCATTCTTCCTCTAACTGGTGACTGCTCCTGACAACTTGATCAGGTGGTTCTTTTGTTTGTATTTTTGGGGGGTATGCCTGACATATGGGCTTAGTCCTGGCTCTGCATTCAGCAGTCTCTACTGGTGGTGCTCCAGAGACCATATGGGACTCCAGGGATGGACCCTGGGTCGGTCCATGAAAGGCAAGCACCTTACCCACTACACAAGCTCTCCAGCTCCATTCTCAGGCGATTTTTAACATAATTCAAAAGCTCTCTTCAAAGTACTTAGTAATTGTCATGGATGTGCTAAGTATGTTCATTTCTAGAAAGTAGCGGATAAATTAGATGGATGCTAGAAGCTTCTTTTGAACTGATCTGTGCAGTTCCTTATTTCTATGGGACAACTCGACTCCTCTTCACTTTTTCTTTCAGGATCTGAAATCCTAAGGTGGGGATATGTAGCAGCCTCTTTAACTTCCTTTGACTAATCTCAGTAAATAACAATATGCCTTGTGGTTTCTTTTTTAAACAAAATCTTTCCCAAATGGTAACCAGTGGCAGCAATGGAAAACTCCTTCAAATTGTAGGTTGTGAGCCTGTGTGTCACTGAATGGGAGGGAAAGGTCATAAAAAATTTGACAGCTGTAAAAGGTTCTAAGTATACAATGACCAAAAATGATTTCAAAATCAACTGCATCTTGAATTCAAGGTGTTTCTGGCAGCGCTCACCCATATGGAAATTTTTGAGTGAAAAAGGACCATGGGTGGAATAAGTTTAAGAAGCCTTATTTAGAGCATTGAGCTCAAGGTTCCACATATAATACAGCAGGTATTTACTAAGCATGAAAAATTAATTCTATTAACATTATTTTTTTCCTGTTCAGTTGAAAGTTTCAGGTCTTCCTTTTTCTTTTCTGGTCCCCATTAAGAGCTGTCTGAATAGATTTTTATGGACATCTTAGAATTACATCTTTCTTTCTTACATGAGACATTATCATTCTGTCCTCAAGTGAAGAGTATCCTTTGTATGTAAGTTCAGGAGACATCCACTTAATATTCTTATATTCTTTTGAAGACAATGCTGGATGACATCAGTCCCACACTGCTTTTAAAACACAGCACTGACTTTGATCCATCCTCTCACTGCTCACTTCTAACTGTCAAATTTGGCTATGGGAGAAAAGAAAGCCCTTAAGAAAAGGCCAGGCTATTAATGTGCTCTTCAAAATGCTAAGAAAAGGCTAAGCTGTTTATAGCATTTTCAAAATGCTCATCTCTCGGAGCTTTGCCAGCAATTGTGTCAAGGTGAAATACGTTCTTGCTCATCAAGGAACCGAGAGCCTTTGTGTTCTCTGTGCTCAAAGTACTGGTCCTGCTTTTGTGAGACGTGCAATTTGGGAGCATAATGATACCTGGATATAATTTAAACCAAAATATAATCATGAACCTGATAGTGTGTATTTACTGTGAAAGTGGTGAGAAGTGTGTTCCTGGCTTGCTAAGCGAGCCCAGCTTCACTGGAGATAAAAATGCATTTCAGAAGGAAAAGGACAGCTTCCTGAAATTGAATCACTTTTTAGAACTTCTAAGCAAGGCTATCATTAGCAAATCTATTCACTGCTTCTATTTTACTGAAAACTGAGTTAAATGTTTAGTTTCATTTACTTTGTTGTTAAATGGCCATGTCTCAATTAGAAAACTCTTAACAAAAAGAATTCTGTTTTCCATTTTAAGTAGACATTGATTTTTGCCTCCTAGAGATGAGTTGATTGACAAGCCTCTGAAAATTCTTTTGACAAATGTTTTTTGACAAATATATTTTAATAAATGCACAAAGATAGCAGAGGGGTGCATTTACCCACTTCCTTGTTCTCTTTTAACATTGGCTATTTGAGATTTTTTACTGAATCTTTAATCCACGACATCTTATTATGACATCTCATTCCTACTTTGGACAAACTGGCAGGCTACCGAATGTAGCCTGCCCACAGGGCAGAGTCTGGCAAACTCCCCGTGGCGTACTCAATATGCCAAATACCAGTAACAATGATGGGTCTCATTCTCCTAAAGAGCCTTGAATATAATCTCAGGGCTAGGATGAAGGAGACGTTACTGGGGCCTGCTCGAGGCAATCGACGAATAACAGGATGATTTGTGATTGTGATTGTGACTGAATCTTTATTACTGTTGTAGTTTTACCTGACACAGTGCACATGTTTTTGGTGTGTGTGTGTGTGTGTGTGTGTGTGTGTGTGTGTGTGTACACTACTCTTTTTTGGGTGTAGCTACCTAATAAATAACTGAAGCATAGAGAAGTAAAATAATTTACTTGGGGTCACACAATCAATAAGATCAATAAAGAATGCAACCAATAATTGAATCATGTTCCCATTCATGGAGATTTACTTTTGCTCTTATTCCACAAGTATCTCAGGCAACTAATGCCGTTGTGTTCTTTTCTCAGTTATATGTGATAGCATAGTAGAATGGCAAGTTGTAATCCCTGTTCTGCCCTGGTGGAAAGGCACTAATTATTAAAAGCCTTTTGTCAATTTGATTCTATTGGAGGTCTTGGAAGTATTGTATCTCTGTGGACACAAACCTAATTTGATTCTTGATTCCCTCACCTATTGATTTGTGATGACGCACAATTTATTTTGCTTCTCAGTGTTGCAATTCCTCACCTGGGCCTTGGCAAGATCTACTCCTAAGAAAAGATCACACAGAGAACACTACAGAGAGTGTGGAGTCTGTGCAATGACAGTGGTCAGGGTTCCGAACAAAAGTACAAATAAAAACTCCCCCACTTTAGTCTTTTCTTTTAATGTAGGAGTACTTCTATTTATTCAGCCACAGATTAGCTGACTGAATTGGCCATGAATTCCACCTTACTTATTTTTCATTTTTAGTAATTTTATTTATTGAATCACCGTGAGAGCAGTTACAAAGCTTTCAGATTTAAGTCTTGGTCATACAATGAAACACCCATACCTTCACCAGTGCCCATTCTCCACCACCAAAAACCCCAGAATACCCTCATCCCACACCCTCCCCCTAGTTGTGGGGCAGATCATTTTCACATTACTCTCTCTCTACTTTTATCACATTCAATATTTTGACACCAGACACACCATTATTATTTGGGATTTTACCCCAAGATTCAGATCTGCTGAAAAGGCAACAGTAGACAATTTTTTTTCTATTGCTGGTTATTAATAACTTATGATGTCGTGTGGCTGCAGTAGTGGCTGCATGATTTTGAAATTCTGAAATTTTAACACTTAAATCTGGAGGGACTTCTGCCAAAACCTGCTGAGTTCTGAGATTTGTTCCTGAGTCTCTGGGATCATGGCCATTAAGCAGCTTGATCAGGAGCCAGAAAGGCCGTTCATGGGTGGCAACTTGGGGGTCTTGTTGGGATGGGGAGGAAAGGGCTGGCTCCACCCCCATCCCATGAGGCCCTCCGTGTCTTGTTACTGCAGGCCCAAACCTGACTGTCCAATGGCCTCTGGCAGATGGTGGTCACTGAGCCTCCAAGGGGAAGCAGGTAGAGGGACAGCACCCTTTCTCCCCTGAGGTAGCCCGGCGACAGAAGCCTACTGCGGGGTCCAGACACATTTCTGCCAAAAGCCGCTGGGTTTTGAAATTTGTTTCTGAGACTCTGGGATCATGGCCGTTAAGCAGCTTGATCAGGAGCCAGAGAGGCAACTCAGGGTCTTGTTGGGGTGGGGAGGAAAGGGCCAGCTCCACCCCCTTCCCGTGAGGCCACGTGTGTCTCGTCACTGCGGGCCCAAACCTGACTGTCCAGTGGCCTCTGGAGGATGGTGGCCACTGGGCTGCCAGGGGGAACAGGCCAAGGCATGAAACCTATTCCCACCTGAGTTGGCCCGGCACCAGTAACCTACTGCAGGGACCAGACACATTTCTGCCAAAAGCTGTTGAGTTTCGAGATTTGTTTCTGAGTATCTGGGATCAGTGCAGTCTCCTGCCCCCGCCCCTGGCTGTCCTCGCCGGGGCACCTTGGAGGGGAGGGGGTTGAGCTTTCCTCCCCACCCCGACCAGGGCTCCGGCAGCCGAAGGCCTCCAGGACCAGCCACCACCATGCTGAGACCACTCTCCGCACACCTGAAGGTACCTGCAGAGGAACAAAGGCGGGCGGGTCCCGGGACTGAGATCTCCGAGCCTACTCGGATCGGGGCTGAGCATCCTCCACCCAGATCCTCCGAATTCCAGTAGGCGGGGGTCACACCCAACCAACTGGCCCCCTGGCACCGTGTAATCCCATCAACGGCCAAGACTCAGAGACTATAAAAACCAGCTCCCGGAACCGCGCGGCCACATTTGCGTCTGCGCAACATCTTATTATGACATCTTATGACATCTTATTATCTCATTCCTACTTTGGACAAACTGGCAGGCTACCAAATGTAACCTGCCCACACGGCAGAGTCTGGCAAACTTCTCGTGGTGTACCCAATATGCCAAATACCAGTAACAATGATGGGTCTCATTCTCCTAAAGAGCCTTGAATATAGCACTTTCTTAAAAATCTCAGGGCTAGGATGAAGGAGACGTTACTGGGGCCTGCTCAAGGTAATTGACGAATAACAGGATGGTCATGATTCAAGATTCGTGATCTGGGATCATGGCCGTTAAGCAGTTCGATCAGGAACCAGAGAGGCCATGCCTCCAATTATATAGCTGAGCCGGTGGTGGTTTGTGGGTGTCTCTCCCACATACCTAACTTTTGGCTGTTTACTTTCTTGGTAAACTTTGCCCTTAGTTTTTGGGGTCTGGCCAAAGGCACAGCAGCAATTTTGGGGTATCTGGAAATCTGAAGGCGCCATCTGGCTGCTGATGCAGTCGCCTCACAGGTACAGGTTGACCTGCTGGCGGCACCATACCCCCACCTCTTCAGTCTTGACATAATGTGAAATGAGTTACTGACTATTAGAAACTCTCTTCAGGGGTGGCTCTTGACTTACCTAAAGATTCCATGTTTTTCAGAAGAGCATATAGATTTGTTCTTAATATTCTTCAACTGTATTTTGGTACTTAACAATTTTTCTTTTACCATATTAGCAGACTCACAGTTTTAAGAAACAATGATATAATAAGATAATATGTATAATTCAGAATTATGGTACACTTTCATACCAGGCTACTGATATTAACAATCACTGTCACTGTCACTGACCATCCTGTTGTTCATTGATTTGCTCAAGTAGGCACCAGTAATGTCTCACAACAAATTGTGAGACTTGTTGTTACTGTTTTTGGCATATTGAATATGTCACGAATAGCTTGCCAGGCTTTGCTGTGCGGGCGTGATACTCTCAGTAGCTTGCCAGCCTCTCCGAGAGGGATGGAAGAATTGAACCTGGGTTGGCCATGCGCAAGGCAGATGCACCACTCGCTGTGCTACAGTCCCAAAATAAGGATATAGACCAATTTTGTCTCTGCATTCTTTGCTGTCCTTGTTTTTAGCTACTACACCTCCTGTCCCCAACCCTTATTCCTGACTGATGGTCTGTATTAATCGATCCTCAGTTTTTGTGATTTTATTATTTCAAGAATATTACAGAAAGTACCATACAAGGGTCAGACCATTGGCTTATCAGTAGCCTGGATCACAACATTCATGCAAGAAGCCTGGGCTCTATCCTTGACACATTTTACCTCCAGCCTCCACCCAACACCACAAGGAGAAACCCTAAAGCACCAAGTTGGAACTTGCCCCTGAGCACACAGGAGGTAGCCCCCAAACAAACAAAGTGGAGCCAGACATAATTTGGGGAATTGGTACTCTCATTCAGTATGATTCTTCATGAAGTCATTAAACCATGTTTTTGATGAGCCCCAAATCCTTGTGGTTATTGAGACATTTGATTTTAGTCTTTTATTGTCGTTTGCCAAAATACATGCTGCACCCGGTGTACAGGACGTGTTCTGGAAGGCTTGGAGGTGGATTCTGTTTGTCTTCTGCCCACCCTCCTCTCTTCCTCCTCCTTACTTCTTTCTTTCTTCCCCACAGCATCTCGTATATTTGAACAGACCAAAACTGTTTACTCAAATAGGGTATACTCAAAAGAGATCAGTGAAATGATTTCATTATTAGTTGTGGGCTCTTTTAGACTCTCTCAGTGTTGGTGATGATATGGCTGGCTGGCAGCTGCTTGTGGCATAGACTGAAGTGAAGGCAGAAGTTCACACAAGCAGAGTTTCTTCCCACACTGTGTGCGTGAGGTCTGCCCTCCAGTGAGCTGCTTGCGGTGGGAGCTGCTTGCCAACAAAGCTCATCACACTTTGATTCTAAGCCACAAAGTCCCATGTACAAAATGCAGACTTCAGTTCAGTCTTTATAACGGCTTTGCTCTAAATAAAGAGCCTCCTGTTTCTAGTCGCCAGATGTTAAGCTCAGCAAGAGCTTTCATAAAAAAAAAAAAAAAAGAAAAAGAAGAAGAGAGAAAAAAAGCGTCAGAAAATGCCAAGCATTGTTCAAACTCTGGAGTTTTCATTTCTGAGTCTCAGCTCAGAAGTCACAGGCAGCCCTGACAGCCCTTCCGGAGGGAACCCAGCTTCAGCAAACCCAGTGCCAACATGTGCTTCCCGTAACTCTGCTGCTGTGGTGCAAATCTGACCTTTCAGTGGAGTTAAACCCTTTCTCAAGTGGAATTTCTCTCTATCTACAAGTACAAGAAGCTGGCAAACTTGCCATAACTTCTGCGAATTTATCAGTGTCAGTGAGGTTTATTTCTTTCTCAGGCACAGCCCAGACACAGATGGGAAACTCTCCTTCCACTAATAACAATGCTGTTTGAACAGAGGCCTCCAAGGTCACAACTGCAAGAGAAGAGAGCTAGAGAGCTTTGTATGTTGCTTCTAAGTAGGGTGCCCCTGTGTTCCTGTTTGCCTGCAACAGTAGCCATGTAGGATTGTTGATTTGGAGTGGTAAATATAACTTTTATGCTCAAAAGTGTCCCAATTTAAGCAGTAAGTGACAGCGGCCATTTCTAAGAGCCAGCTCATAATTTCTGCTCATATCTTATTGTTCTCACCCTAAGAAACAAGAAAGAAAATTATAGAGACACAAACATATATATGATAACTTAGGGTACTGTAGGCATTTGAGGGAATGCTTGAATTTTTATAGAAAAATGATTCAGCAAATTCGGTGAACAAAATTTTGTTGCACATTTGTAACTATAATATTTGTATTCACTGAACTGTCATATTTGGCCATGTATTATGGTAGGTAGACTGAGTCACAACTCTCCCCTCCACCCCTGCAAGATGTTTGTATTCTAACCCCCAAGAACCTATTACTTTATATGACAAAAGGGACTTTGCAGAGTTGATTCAGTTAAGGATTCTGAGGATTTTCCTGGATTGTGCAGATGTGCCCTAAATGTCATCCTGAGAGTCCTTAGAAAGGGAGACAGAAAGTGATTGACAGCAGAAAAGGAGACGCCAAAGTGATGATGGAATGATATTGGAAGGAGGCACTTTGAAAATGGAAGAGGGGGCTGTAAATCAGGGAATGCAGGGACCCTCCAGAAGCCACAGAACCAGGCATTCACTCGAGCCCACAAAAGGAGCTAGTCCTGTTGACACCTTGACTTTAGTGCAGTGAAACTGAGTCAGGTATCTTATCTTCTGGGACAGAAAGAGAATGCATTTGTGTTGTTGTTGCAAGCCACTGAGTTATAGTGAATTTGTTTCAGCAGCATTAAAAATTTAATCACATAGGCATTCTGTCCCTCTGGCAGAGGGACAAAGCCACGCGGGTTCCGGGGCCGAGACCTCCAAGCCTACTCGAATTGGAGTCGAGCATCTTCCACCCAGATCCTCCAAATTCCAGTAGGCGGGGGTCACACCCACCACCTGGCCCCCTGGCGCCGTGTAATCCCATCAGCGGCCAAGACTCAGAGACTATAAAATCCAGATCCCGGACGAGAACAGTGCAGTCTTTTGCCCCCGCGCCTGGGTGTCCCTCGCCGGGACCCCTTGGAGGGGAGCGGGTCGAGCTTTCCTCCCCGCCCCGACCGGGGCTCCCGCAGCCGACGACCTCCAGGACCAGCCACCACCATGCTGAAACCACTCTCCGCACACATGAAGGTACTGGCAGAGGGACAAAGCCACGCGGGTTCCGGGGCCGAGACCTCCAAGCCTACTTGAATTGGAGTCGAGCATCTTCCACCCAGATCCTCCAAATTCCAGTAGGCGGGGGTCACACCCACCACCTGGCCCCCTGGCGCCGTGTAATCCCATCAGCGGCCAAGACTGCCAAATACCAGTAACAATGATGGGTCTCATTCTCCTAAAGAGCCGTGAATATAATCTCAGGGCTAGGATGAAAGAGACGTTACTGGGGCCTGCTCGAGGCAATCGACGATTAACAGGATGATGAAATGAAAATGAAATGAAGGCATTCTGACCATTAAGCATTTGAATGAATTTTTGTTTCTTAGAGGGTACTTGTTAACACCCTTACTCTATATGTGAGAAATTGGAACCCTGAAACAACTTGTCAAAGATTCCACAGCTAGCGTCAAGGCCAGGAATCCGACCGGCTGCTCAGAACCTATCTTTAATCACTCTACAGTACTGCTTTACCCCCACTGCCCAGCTGTTTTCTCACCACCCTCCTTGATCCATCAATCAGAAAGTGTTCTTGGTCCCTGCTGCCTCTCCTTTCTCCCCCAGGTTCAACCTCCAATGTCTCTCTTGGACTTCAGTGGCATTCTGGTTAAACCACATTTTCCTGGCTTCAACTTTTGAAAATGTTATGGAAATTTCTTCATTTTCATCAATACTTCTACAGGGACTCTCTGAAGTAAAGTTAGACTTCAGATGAAATTATCAAATTTCTTAATATTTAAGTTTAGAAGAAGATATTATTTGAGGGGACATATTATTTCTAAATCTTCTTCCTACTCTTCAATTTCTAATTTTCCTCCTTATACTCCAGAGGCAGAAATGTTCCTGGGGGTAATCAAATAAAGTGATTCATAGAAGTGATCCTGTAAAAGTACTATGCTTGCTTTACTATGACCCAGAAAAAAGAGGCATCTGGAAATTTGGTGTAACAATTCCTACTTAGCAGGAGAGAAGCTGCTTGTCTGGCATACAGCCAGCCCTATTTTGATACCTAGCACTGTCCCATGGTCCCCTGAATACTGTCACTGGTCACTGCTGAGCCCTGAAACCCTTAAACCACTTGTCAAAGATTCCACAGTTAGTGTGAGAGCCAGTAATCTGACCAGCTGCTCAGAACCTGTCTCTAACTACTCTAGAGTACTGCCTGACTTAAGTCAGGAATAACCCCTGAATATTGCTAAGTGTGGAACAACCTCTCCTCTCAGAAAGGTACCCAAGGAATCCTAGTTAATACTTTACCTCCCTTCGCTGTGTAGTTGTGAACTAGTATGCATTTGGCCATATTGCCACTGGTTTAATGGTTCTGTAGTTAACTACTGAATAAAATATGCCTGGCACAACCGGCGCCATTCAGATCTCTCTTCCAGAAGTGAATAACTCATTTCCAGAGCACTGGGAATGTGCTGACTACCGTCAAATCTTAACCCTCTATAGTATATATTCTTCAAAAGACCTCTTTTGGGATAGAAGTTCAGTGACTGATTGATTGGGACGCAGAGACCTAAACGCTCTAGCACGGAATGATTTGGGACAACTCGCAAGGATGAGTTAAGCTATCAGGCCCCCTGTAGGGTACGTAAGCCCTTTGGTATGATTATGTTGCAGTCTATTTTCTCATTATGTCTAATCGTGCCTTCTTCCCTTTTTCCATGGGTATCAATCCCAAGAGCATTTCCTATAAATAATCTGAAAAATAACTTCCATCTCATTGGCTGTTTCCCAGGAATCCAAACTACAACAATGGGTATAATGAAAAATGAAAACCTGGTAATGAACACATCATAGCACCCATTTAGTCATCACTTATTAAAATCACGAAAGTTTTAAGAATTAAGAAAGAAACATATTTTTGGTCATAGCTTATTTTCTAATGTAGAATTAAAAGGGAAACATTGCATACATCCTCTTATGATTAAAAATACAGTCTACAATGTGACGCATAGTTGAATCATATTTTCTGTTGACCTTTAACAGTTAACTTACAAATGAAGCAAATTCTGTAAGACAAACACTGTAGCTTAGATCCAGTTGTCAATAAATGCAGATTTTCTTTCTCAGAGAAACTATTTTTTCCAAAGTAGAAAACAATGACTTGGTAAAGCTTTAAAACCATAAAGTGATACGTAATCACATATAAGAATAGTGTCAAAATTTGTACTCTCACTTCTCCAAAGAGAATAAGAAACAGAGGTTCCATTTTATAACCTAGAAATGGGCTCTTCTGTTCAGTCTTTTCCTGTGACTATTCATGAAACTTTTTCCCCATGATTCTCCCCCCAAACACCTGATGAACACGAGTTATGTGCCCTGAATTTGCATCTTGCCTTTGTACCCTCTTCACTTTATTGATGTTTTGATAACTTATTGCTTTCTGTAAAGTGAAGAAACATTTGGCCTTCTGTGCTACAGAACACTGTGTTTGAGTAAGAGCTGTTCCTTTTCAGAAGGTGATACCAGGTATGCCAAGAAAGAGCTCAACCCCTCCAGGGCTCTGTGACCATTGAGTGATGATGATAAAGGTGGTGATGGTGATGATCAGCTGGTTTTAATCTATTCTTAAGAGTATTATTTGGATCAGTTTTCTGCAATAGTTCTTTCCTTCCTATACTCTGTAATTTCTAATGTCCTTGTTTGCTGCAAAGTTGTCTTTATTATAATGTTAAGGTTTAATTTTAGGGGCTGGAGCAATAGCACAGCGGGTAGGGAGTTTGCCTTGCACGCGGCTGATTCGGGTTTGATTCCCAGCATCCCATATGGTCCCCTGAGCACCGCCAGGGATAATTCCTGAGGGCAGAGCCAGGAGTAACCCCTGTGCATTGCCAGGTGTGACCCAAAAAGCAAAAAAAAAAGATTTAAAATTTTAAATGATTCCTACCGTTTCACATATAATCCTGTGACCCTTTGATTTCATATGATTTTTAAAATCCTATTTCTGTCATATGTAAAATTTCATTAACTCAAAATATTAGGGTGATGAAAAAAGATCATCTTGTTTCCTGTAGAGTATGAAATCTCCTATGGACTGTTACTGTTGTTTAAAATCTCTTCTCACCTTTCTTTTTATTTCTTCTTTTTTTTTCCATTGTAGAAGTACTGCTATTTATTCAGCCATTGATTAAAGCTGTTTGAATTGGGCATGAACTCCACATTACTTTTTTTTTTAATCGAATCACCATTAGATACAGTTACAAAGCCTTCATGTTTGAGATTCAGCAGTACAATGATCAAACACCCATCACTCCACCAGTGCACACTTTCCACCACCATGTCCCAAGAATATCTACCCCCCTCCCATTACAGTCCTTACCCTCCCTCCATGGCAGGCAATTTCCCCAATATTTTCTCTACTTTAGGGCATTATGTTTTGCTCAAATTTTCCCATCATTCAAGCCTGCCTGCCAGGGGCAGATGGTCAATCATTTATTGTTCATTTCTCATTTTGAATATCTTGGGTGTCGCAGCTGCATGCTTCTGGAATCCTAGATTGTAAGTGGTTGGGTTCCAGAGACATTTCTTGTGGGGCACTAATCCATTTTGGGATTCAACTGGGCATCTCTGGACCAGGGCTGTTGGTGTGCTAAGATAGCACCCGGAGGCACATTGTGGGGGTGACAGCCAGGCTGATGAGCAGGCAGGGAGCTGGGGATGGACAGCCCAGTGCCTCGGCCACCATGCAGCATAGAGATTTAGTCCTGGAACCCGCATAACTGGACCTTGCTTGTGGAAGCTCTTGGTTCCCGAGATTCCATCTGGATTAGACAGGGAGACTGCACCTGCTCCATCTGGGGTTTCCCGGTGAAATTGGTTTGGCATGGGGCCCAGAGAGATCTCTGGCTCTGTGGTGTCTCCTGGGACTCACTGCTGTGTCTCTGACTTTTGGTCTCTTTCGAGATTTATTTATGGTTCTCTGAAGCTAGGCCATAGAGTTTCCAGGGGTGGCACTGGGGTTGGGTTGTGGGGGTGGATGCCAGTGCTTCCATGTGTATTGGGAAGTGCGGGGAGGTAACCCACCTCAACCCATGAAGGCCTGGAGATTACAGTCACAAAACCCTCATTACTGAATTTTCAGCAGATTATATCTTGGTGAGGTCCATCCTGAGACAGTGCAGTCAGGCTGGGGATATGGTGGCGATTTTGGATTGTGGAAGCAAGTTGTTGCTGGGGGTTCTGCCTGGGCAGGCAAAGGCCAACCTGCCCCCCTCCAATTTACCCCAGTCTATTCAGCCATGCGTGGGTCCGAGATTAACCTTGGCTTTTAGTCTCTTTCGAGATTTATCTATGGGTCTCTGAAATAAGGCCAATAAATGAACTTGTATACCTGAGCCGAAGGTGGTTTGTGGGCATGGCTCCCACATACCTAATTTTTGGCCGTTTAATTTCTTGGTAAACTTGGTACCAAGTTTTTGGGGTCTGGCCAAAGGCACAGCAGCAATTTTGGGGTGCCAGGAAGCCTGCAGTCACCATCTGGTTGCTGATGCACACGCCTCACAGGTACAGGTTGACCTGTTGGCGGCATCATACCTACTCTTCTCACCTTTCTAAGGGTTGGAAACTGTATTAGACTGGGAAGAATAACATGTATTATTATATTTCCTGATATCATATGAAGTACAGTGAAACAAAATGTATTCACTTAATTCTCATCTAGAACTTTTATTAGAGGGGTTATCAGTCATTCATAATATTGATTTTTAAATAAACTAGTATCATATTATCCTTCTGTTCTGAAACACCTGTTTACTACAGTATGAAAAAAATCCAATTGCTCATTTACTAAAGAGACTCAGATAATGTATTAAGAAGAGGTATACAAACATTATTGTCACCCATTGCCTCTTTTGCAAACCACAACACCCAATAAGAGAAAACAAAAGGGAATGCCTTCCACAGAGGCAGGGTGGGATCGGGGGATGGGAGGTGGAAGGGGTACTGGGATCCGGGGTGGTGGAAAAATGGGCACTGGTGGAGGGATGAGCATTTGATCATTGTATAATTGAAACCCAAGCACAAAAATTTGTAAGTCTACAACTGTACCTCATATGTCTCACTAATAAAAAAAAAAGTTTAAAAAAAGAAGAGGCATAAACAAATTTACATGTGAGAAATCTACTTGTGAGAATACTGAATGAAAATCTATGTGCTATACTGTCTTAAAGCTGTTATTTTTTTTCATGACAGTAACTGTGTTTTAAGGCTGTTGAACGAAGGCAAAATTAATCTCATTCTTAGTACAAGAATCTCAGTATTCCCTCACCAATTATAAGAGCATGCAAACTTAATTGATTCATGGACATTTTGCTTTCCCACTTCTTACTTGGTCATTAACATTTAAAAAATCAGCTGACCACTAGAAATCAGCAAGCAGTCTCAAAATAAGTGCTCAATAAAAAAATTATTGGATTGAGAAAAATTTATTTGAAAACTATGATTTTTAAGGACAATTATTGAAATGAAAAAACAAAAAGTAATAAAATTTTTCATTAGGATCAAATCCAGTTTTTATGCAGAACTCATAAGATACTTGGCAAATAACCTTCCACTCCTTACGAACTTTCAAAACTCTCAAAAACAAGTTCAAGCCCCAGCAAAATTTTAATGAGCCGTTTCAGTGTCCCCAACTTTATGAACTTTCTTTGCCTTCATATGATTTCAGACTTTTATCCTCCCTGGGCAGTCAAAATCAGCACTATTTCTTTAATATTGCTCTTTAACATATAACCTACTTGAAGTCATTTATATGCTGTTACCTGACAACATATTTTCTTTGTTTTTGCAATTTTTTAAAATAAGGTGTGGGTGGGTGACCCTCAGGGGGAGGAATTATGATTTCCCTGTACCTTATCTTGAACAATTTGGACTCAAAGCTATTTATAAGTTATTAATTCTTCCCTGTGATTATACCATTGCCAGTCAAGTCTCCATTGAATGGAAATTAAAGAAATTTAATGAAGTTTACCTTGACTTGAGAAATTCTCTGTGGAAGATCTAGACTCTTCCATAAGTTTCCAAAAGTTTAAACTAGGAAAGTGCCCTGTCTCAATGAACTCACGGAAGGAGAGGAACACTGAAGGCTAGAGGGATTGAATGGAGAAGCTGTGGGGGGAAGGGTACTTCACAGTGGGCAGAGATGGCATGGAGTTCAGAGGCAGGTAGGTGGTGGAGTCCCTAGGGTGTGTTTTGCTGAGTGGTCAGGAACAGTCCTGAGAGCTAGTTTGTCCTGGAGTGGAATACATCATTTCAAGTCCCCAACCCTCATAGAAGTATTGTTCACAGTGCAAAAAATTGTGTGGCTTCAGTTAAATGTCCAGGTAGGTGAGGACTGAGAGATCAAGAACTGTGTCTTAAAGAAACACTTTTTCCTTCTAAATCCTTCATTTGCAATTTTTTAGATAGTATTTACTTTTTTTGTTAATTTTTTTTATTAGTGAGACATAGATAGTATTTATTTTTTTGAGATCTTTAACCCTCTGGAAAGAAGATAAGTCTCTGAATCTCTAAAGTAGATCTTCTTGAAGTTTGTACATTTAACACTTTTTGCCTGAGAAATTTTTTGTGTCACTCCAGGCATATATAATAGATACATAAATCAAACATTTATTAATAATCAGTTCATTTTGAAGTAAAATTTTTGTGATCCCCCTCCACATTCAATTATAATTTAAGAAGATAGACCTAAAGCACATTTAGTTTAATTCAGTATTTGTCGAACAAATGTACTTTGGCTCTGAGATAAATTTAGCATTTTTACCTGCTCAACAGGTTTTAAATAGGACTGTATGATTTTGATGAGTCTTTTTAAAATTTGACTGTTCAATAAATGTTTATTTTGTTTAAAAACACTGCAGCAAGTTTAAGTGATATTCTTCTATTCCTAATTAAAGTTATAGACAATAACAAACACTTTTGTGTATCAGCTTTATATTAATTTATTTTTCTTGATTAACTTTAAGTCCTTATGTGTTTATTAGTCATTCATATTTCTCAGTTTATAATCTGATCGGACTGGAGTGATAGCACAGTGGGTAGGGCATTTGCCTTGCACGTGGCTGACCTGGCTGACCCAGGTTCGATTCCTCCGCCCCTCTTGGAGAGCCTGGCAAGCTACCCCTGATGTATTCAATATGCCAAACACAGCAACAAGTGTCACAATGGAGATGTTACTGGCCACTCGAGCAAATCTATGAACAACGGGAGGACAGAGACAGTGACATAATCTGATAATTTTAGTCCCATTTTTGCTTATTTCCTGATGTATTAGCATTTTACTTATTTTTTCTCTCAACTTTTAAAGTTTTTTTAATATTAATTTTTATTTTTTATTGAATCCCTGTGAGATAAAGCATTACAAAGCTGTTCATGATTGGGTTTCAGTCATAAAATATTCCAGCACCCATCCATCTACTAGTGTAATTTCCCAGCACCAGTGTCGCCATTTTCCATCCCACTCCCCCCCCAAAAAAAACTTTTCCCACCCCAGTCTGCCTCTATGGCAGGCACCTCTCATCTCTCACTTTTTCTCTTTCTCTCATTTTAGGCATTATGGTTGCAATACAGATACTGGAAGGTTATCATGTGTATTTCTTTACCTAGGGCTGTGCATCAACTTTAATTTGAAATGTTTGATTATTGCAATAGGCAAGAGAATTCAATCATTAAAATAAATAATTAAGAGGTTGCTGTGGCAGCTACTGGTATTAGTGGGGGGGGCATTCTGGGTCCTCATAGGGTGGTAGTATTTGAATGCTGGAATTGGTAGTACAGAAACTGATGGTCCACTTCCTGATGCTCCTTAATGTGGTGGGTCATTTCAACTGAGTAGACGAAGCTGGAAATCAGAAGTGTGTGGTTCTTGTATTTTAGGGTCATGACAAAAGAAAAAGAAAGTACTTGATGTATCCAAGTTTTTCAGTTCTTTTTCTGAAGGTAACCAAGATGACGCTATATGGTTTTTAAGAATCAGGTTGTTTGGAGAATATGTAAGGTACGTTCAATGCTAGACACTACACAAGAGTGACATTGCTTTCAGTAAACTCATGAAAAGAGTTTGCCCCAATTCAGTATTGGTCATTACTGATGTGAAGCCAAAGGGTATGGAACCACCCATAGATGCATATATTTCAGTGGATGAAGTTTATGACAATGGAATTGCAACCTTGAAAATATTTGACATGTGGTCAGTGAAGCTGGAGCCAAAGAAGTGGAGGAAGTTGGAGCAGAACATTTGTTACAAGACACCAAAGACACTCTAGTGGGCACTCTCCTGGTGGATCATGACTAGGTCCACAGTCCAAGGAACTGAACTCCAAACTTCTGGATATTGGAAGCTACCTAGAGGCAGTTGCTTGACAGCCACCAGGTCAGCTCCCAGATGCAGGACATCTTCACCTCTTGTTGAACCTCAGCCCACAGTTTATTAAGGCTTTTACCTGAAACCTAGTAAGGTGATGATATATTTGTCCTCACTGATCATGTCCGTGATTGACCTGCACCACCTCATCACAACAATATCACAACCAGGATTCAGAGAAGAAGAGCAGGGAAAAGAACAGTAAAAAGGAATAAGATGGAATGAGGGGGAAAGCACCCAGAGAGATAGCATGGGGTTATGTAAACCCTGAAAATCACCAGATGTCTTCCCAAGAAAATAGAAAAGAAAAAAAAAAGAAAAGAGAAGAAAGGAAAAGGAGAGAAAAGAGAGAAAAAGGAGAAAAGGAAATATGTAGTTGCAAATTAAAACCATATGGGCTGGAGCGATAGCACAGCGGGTAGGGTGTTCGCCTTACACGCGGCCAACATGGCCGACCCGAGTTCGATTCCTCCGCCCCTCTCAGAGAGCCTGGCAAGCTACCGAGAGTATTCGATATGCCAGACACAGTAACAACAAAGTCTCCAATGGAGACGTTACTGGGCCCGCTCGAGCAAAAATAAATACTAAGAAATAATAAATTATATTTTCTCTGTAACGTAACTGTGAAACTAAAACTCAAACCCAACAGTATTTTAATGGTTAGAAATAATAGAATCTAGTATATGGTAGATGCAAAAACCAATAATTTTCTTCCTCCCATGAATAATGACTTAAAATGGCTGTTTTAAAATGCCATTGATAATAATAACAATAACAAAACTATAAAGTTTCATAATAACAACAATAATAGTAGCACTGTAGCACTGTCCTCCCATTGTTCATCAATTTGCTCCACAGTGAGACTTGTTACTGTGTTTTGCATATCGAATATGTCAGGGGTAGCTTGCCAAGCTTTGCTGTGGGGGCAGAGCTTGGCACGGGTGAGATACTCTCAGTAGCTTGCCGGGTTATCCGAGAGGGGTGGAGGTATCGAATCTGTCTCAGCCGGTCCGGCGGCTTGCAAGGCAAACGTCCTACCGCTTTGCCATCGCTCCAGCCCATAACAAAAATATGTCTTGCATGTAAATCTAACACAAACAGCACAGAATGTAACAAAAGGGATGTGATTTTGGTATTGGACAATTTTATAGTGTCATTTATTAAACTTTCTTCTGTCCCCTCAACTGAAAAGTTGACTAATCAGTTTATTAATGATACCATGTCATTCATTATAGTTAACATTGTTTAAATATTTCTATTTTATGTCACATATAGCTGTGATCCACCTGAAATGATAGCACAGTGGTAGGGCGTTTGCTTTGCACGCAGCTGGCCCGGCCGAGCCGGGTTCGATTCCTCCGCCCCTCTCAGAGAGCCCGGCAAGCTACCGAGAGTATCTCACCCGTGCGGCAAAGCCTGGCAAGCTACCTGTGATGTATTCAATATGCCAAACACAGTAACAACAAGTCTCACGATGGAGACGTTACTGGGCCCACTCGAGCAAATCGAAGAAAAATGGGAGGACCGTGACCGTGATAGCTGTGATCAGGACTTGTTCCTACCTCTGTGCTCAGGCAACCGTATATGATGCCAGGGATCAACTCAGGATTGGTTGCATGAAAGGCAAGCACTTTACCAACTGAAGTATTCCTCTGGCCCTACTTAAAGATATTTTAGCATATGAAATAATATTTGTGTGAGAAGTATAGGAATATTCACAAACAGAAAATTCTAAAATATTCCAGACCAACATCAATTTAAATAAATTTTACTTCTATTTAGCAGGAAACAAAATAGAAATGTAAATCTTTTAAAGGTATCATTTATGCTAATTAGTAGAAATTTATATAAATATGCAAAAATTCTGTAAAAGCAAAGGCTATCTAGAAAAGAAAGTAAATTGCTGGACTTAACACTGCTTTTGAGTCTCATTAAAGAATCACAATCGTCTAGGGTTTGAGAAAGGGTAGATAAAGATCAATGGAACAGAATCTTTTATATATTTTGATGGATATAC
>NW_026606490.1:0-59264 GCF_029834395.1 Sorex fumeus | reverse complement strand
TGTGGGGAGCTTGGAGAACTAACCTATATTCACAACACTGTCAGACCTTTGATACAAGGGGTCCCTTCCATCCTTTCAAATGTCTATCTACGCACAATAAATTTCATTTAAACTGTTTCCAATAGGTGCCAAAGAGATAGGACAGCAGGTAGGATATTTGTCTTCCACAAGGTTTAACAGGGCCTCAGAGCACCACCAGGAGTAATCTCTTAGCATGTCTTGGTGTGACCCAAAATGATGAAAAAAAGTTTAAAAATTAAAATAACTCTTCATTTCATGCCAATAAAGAACCTTGCCAGTGCCATTTTGCTAAGATGAGTCAAAAAATTACTTATCCTTTATACTTCCACAACGCTAATCAGTACGTGGAACATGGGAGGGAGAGATGACACAGGAGGGAAGGAGCTGCTCACACACGACAGACCTGGATTCTATAAGGTACCCCATAAGGATCCTGAGGTACAGATATCAAAACTCCTTAGAGCTAGGAGTGGGCTCAGCTGGTTGTGGTTCCCCAGACAGAACATGATTCAGGATGAATTAAAAAAGATGGTATGTCTGTTTCTGTGCCATAATCAACCAAAGCCCAGGGCCGCTAAGCCAAGCCACAGAGATAGTCCAGCAGGGATGGTTTTTGCCTTGTACGAGGTCTGGCCTGGGTTCAAACCCACCTTCTCCTATGGTCCCCAAGGTAGGAGTAATTCCTGGGGAGGTGGGAGTAACACCTAAGCATGTCTGGGTGTGACCGAAAAGAAAAAAAATGCTTGTTTCATATGTATTAGGACACCCACACACTGCCCAGGTAGACAGGTATGATCCTAAGTCAAGTCCGAGTCAGCAAACAATGGGGCAGTGGACAGCCTTGACAGCTCTGAGCGAGCAGCATCTCTTTTGCCTTTTTATTTATACACATTATTCCTGGCTTTCACCAGAAGATCCAGAAACTACAAGTTAACATACGCGTAAAATTCAAATATCTGGACACTCACATAGACTTTCCCTTACTGACTGACATCACATGAACTTGTCACACACTACCAGGATCATTTCCTTCCTGACTGTACTTCTGAAGCACACCTAAAACTCTGGTACAAACAAAACAGGCTTTAAGGGTGGCCTGTTTTGACATTGTAAAGTCTTATTAGGGAATCGAGTTATGTAGTATGAATGTTATGATGTTTCCAAGGCTTAAGACTTGGGATATAACTAAGGTTGCAACAGTGGACAGGGGGCAGGTTGGAGGAGGGATCAGGGAGGAATCCGAGCGAAGAACAGGGGAGAATACGGGAGGAAGAATCAAGAGGAGGAGGCTGGAAGAGTGGGCGAGGGGAAAGAACCAAGGAGAATGTTAGAAGGAGAATACAAGGGGAGAATAAGAGAGAATGGAGAAGAGTATCATGGAAAGTAGGGAACAAAGAATCCAGGAGGAATCCAGGAGAATCAGGAGAGGAGTATAAAGGAGAAAAGAGAGAGAAGAGTGGAAAATCAAAAGTGAATGGAGAGGGATTGGGATAAACTGTAACTGATACCAACCAGCCAGGCCCTTGTTTTCTCCTTTGTGAACCCATGGCCAGTGGCCATTCAGGGTGGAGAAAGCAGTGTGTGACCAGTGAACACAGGTGGCGAGAGGTGCCGTGGAATTCGTATTTATTTTTTGAATACATACTAAAGGTCCTCTAGCCCAAAGAATTGGAATCTGGATTTCTTACTGGCCATGGCCAGCCTGCACCTTAAAAATAATATGCTGTTCCACTGAACTTCTTCATTGGAACAATACTATTGATTTCAGGGGGCTGGAGAGATAGCACAGCGGATAGGGCATTTGCCTTGCACGCGGCCAACCCGGGTTCGATTCCCAGCATCCCATATTGTCCCCTGAGCACCGCCAGGAGTAACCCCCGAGTGCAGATCCAGGAGAAACCCCTGTGCATTGCCAGGCGTGAACCAAAAAGGAAAAAAAATAATAATATTGATTTCAAATTTGCAAATCTTACCAGCTCACTCATACTCAGTAACTGTGTCCCTAAAACAAATTGCTGAAAGGTCAAATCTTGAAGCCCTGTTGTGAGTTCTGAAACCAAACACAATACATCCAATTGAACATCCTTGAATGAGGCAGTGTAGGTGGAGGACAACTCTACAGTTGTCATACCCCAAAGCATCCCAGAACAAAAGGAAATCCCTTGGGGGGATCACTGTGAGAAGCTTGGAAATTCTACAAAAGCTTTTTGGGTTTTGTTTTTTGAACAATCTCAGTGATGCTCGGGGACCAAGGAGCGTGAATGTCATGGACAGGCAAATGCAGAAAAATAATGTCAAACCAAGAAAGTAAAACACAGGATCATTCCAAGATGGAGAGTCCAGAGGTGTGAAGGGCAGTGTGAGTGCTGCAAAGACACCTAGATCCAGGAGCCCGAGGCCCCCACAGTCACCAGCGTGTTTCATATGTATTAGGACACACACACACTACCCAGGTAGACAGGTACTGTCCTCAGACACTCACCTGCTTCCACCCCTTTAATCACTGGCCTCAGGGCTCCTCCTTCAAGCCAGGAGATGACTGGAGGCTTCAACTCAGAATGCCTTGAACCCTACAGAGACGGAGCATGGATTGGTCAGAAGGAAAAGGTGCCAAGTAAGCCCCGCGTGTCTCTACAAAAAAACAGAGTAAATTAGTGGGAAGGCATGAACAGAATCTGCACTTCTGAAATGCCACATATTTGTGGTTATCGAAGAGCTAAGATCTAGCTTTTAGTTTAAGAGTGTAATATGGGGCCTCAGAAAATACCAGCGATAGTATATTTCTGATCTTGCACACAGCCAAGAGGAGTTTGATCGTATCACAATTTGTACTTTTGTTTTTGTCTGGTTTGGGATGCTCACCTGGGGATGTTCAAGGCTTCCTCCTGACTGTGTACTCAGGATTCACCTCTGCTGGTGCTCAAGGACCACATAGAATGCCAAGAATAGAACCCATGTCCACTGTTTGCAAGACAATCACCGTACCCACTGAACTGGCACTCTAGTCCCAGCACCACCTGGTATGTTATCAGCACACTTGAAGTGATGCCTGAGTGCAGTAAACCCAAAAGCTTAACAAATCCAAAAATGGACAAAGTTGGCCAAAGCCTCCAATTGTTTATAAAAGTAAACAGAAAAGGATCCAGACAGACAGCACAGCATGTGGGGCACTGGCCTTGCTCACACCCAACAGAGGTTTGATTCCAATATTCCATTGGGTCCCTCAGCAGTCAGCTGTGATCCATCACTGCATAGTCCAGAGGAAAACCCTGAGATTTGATGAACCAAGAAACATTGATCCCGTGCACTCAAATAGAGCGGTGTCTGATGAGGTGAGACCCTAAGAAATAAATGAACAGTGGTAGGAGAGACATCACAGCGTTAGGACACAAACGGTGCACACACATACAGGTTCGATCCCCAGCAGCACACATGGTCCCAGATTACAGCATGAGTAACTTAATACACAGCCAGGAATAATCTGAGAACCGGAAGGTGAAACCCCAAAGCCAAATCAATGCAAAACAAAGAATTTGAACTTGACGGACAAATGCAACATTAGGAGGGGTAAGGCGGCAACCTTTTAAGCTGGCAAATGGGTCCAATACTCAGCACACCATAGGCCCCGAGCAATCCCAGGAGTGATCCATCAGCACAATTAGGAGCATTGCCGTTGTGCCTCCAAATAAAACCAAAATCAAAACCAAAACAAATACACAGAAGTAATATGTAGCATAAGAATTAAACTGAGAAGCGAACTCAGGAATGACACAAACTAATTAGAGGGACCTGAACGACAGTACAGCACAAAGGGAGCTTGCCATGCCTGGGGCCAACCTGGGTAGACCCCTAACGCTCCAGAGACTCCTGCAATCCCACAGAGAGTGATTCCTATGCACAAAACTGAGAGTAATCCCCAAACGTCAAAGGTGAGCACCAAAAACAAAACCAGGGAAGGAACTAGAGGAACAGCTACTGCACAATTGTCCAACATCCTGGCCCATCACAGTCCCAGCTACTGTTGGATACACAGCCATAGCCTGGGACAGGGAGCCCACGTGGTTCTCTCCAGACACGGTCGGCCCCACACTGCTCTCACCAACGGTTGACAGGTCCTGGTAGGTCTACAGAATCATGTGCCTGTAGCCCTTCCATTGAGAGGCACATCCACTCCTGTGGGGTGATGCTCACGGTCACATCCGGGAAGGTCACCAAGTCCTGAGCCAACACACTGGGCAGCAAGAGTCAGGGTCTATTTCTACTCTGTTCCCTGGGCTGCAAGGATAGAACACAGAGCCCTAGAGGGGCTCAGATTCTGTTCCCTTGGGAGCAGTCTCCATGTACACTCCTGGTTGACAGAACCCAACATCTCTCTAAGACAGCTGCATCTGATAAAATCTGAGTATGATCTACTACAAGGTTTCTAAAGGTGGTGGTCTTGCTCCTGACCCCAGGGCATCACAATCACTGCTCCTACAAGCACTGCAGAGTAACAACTGCATGGAACCAGTGGGACCCAAATGAGTGACTCTGCTTTCAGCCCAATACACTAAACATACACCCCCTGCACCTCACAGCCCATGTTCGAAAGAGAAGGGGACACGCAATGTCTAGTCACTGACTATGCATGCAGATATGTGCCTGTAGGACTCTCGTCATGGTTCAGGGCCATCCCAATTGGCTTTCGAAGTGGAAAAAGTGTCTAGAGACCAAGAGCTCTGCTGCCTTAGGGCACCCACACCCTTCCCATGGCCTGAAACAGGTAGGGTCCTTAGACACTCCCCTGCATGCATGCCTTTGCTCACGGGTCTCAGGGCTCCTCCTTCCAGCTTGGCGATCACAGTAGGCTTTAACTCAGAATGCCCTGAACCCTAGAGAGATGGAGCATGGATTGGTCAGAAGGAAAAGGTGACAAGAAAACCTCGTGTGTCTACATAAAAGGTAAAGGCCCTCCCGTTGTTCATCGATTTGCGCGAGCAGGCCCAGTAACATCTCCATTAGAGACTTTGTTGTTACTGTGTCTGGCATATCGAATACGTCACGGGGAGCTTTCCAGGCTCCGCCGTGCTGGCGAGATACTCTCGGTAGCTTGCCGGTCTTTCCGAGAGGGATGGAGAAATAGTGGCCATGTGGGCCACTTCTAAGGCAAATGCCCTACCGCACAGAGTAAATTAGAGGGAAGGCATAAACAGAATCTGTACTTCTGAAAAGCCACAGATCTGTGGTTATACAAGAGCTAAGATCTAGCTTTTGGTTTAAGAGTGTAACATGGGTCCCATGAAAATACAAGAGACAGTATAGCCTCGATCATGCACACAGCCTAGAGGAGTTTGATGGCATCACATTTTGTACTTTTGTTTTTGTCTGTTTTGGGATCCTCATTTGGGATGCTCACAGGCTTACTCCTGACTCTCTACTCAGGAATCACCTCTGCTGGTGCTCAGGGACCACACAGGATGCCAGGAATAGAACCCATGTCCACTGCTTCCAAGACAATCACCCTACCCACTCTACTGGCACACTAGACCCAGCAGCACATGGTATATCATCAGCACACTTGAAGTGATACCTGACTGCAGTAAATGCAAAAATGAACAAAAATGGCCAAAGCCCACAATTGTAAACAAAAAAGGATCCAGACAGACAGCATAGCATGTGGGGCACTGGGCTTGCTCACAACCAATAAAGGTTTGACTCTGACATTCCATAGGGTCCCTCAAGCCGTCAGCTGTGATCCCTCACAGTCCACAGGCAATCTCTGAGACTTGATAAACCAAGAACCATTGGAAGTGATCCCGTGGACTAAAACAGAGCAGTGCCGGATGGGGTGAGACCCTAAGAAATAAATGAACTGTGGTGGGAGAGACATTACAGCAAAAGGACACTGACTCTGCACACACATCCGGGTTTGATCCCCAGTAGCACACATGGTCCCAGACTATAGCATGAATAACTGAATACACAGCCAGGGATAATCTGAGTATTTGCAAGGGTTATTTCCAAAGCCAAATCTATGTAAAACAAAGAATTTGAACTTGAGGCCAGATGCAGCAGTCGGAGGAATAAAGCATCCCAATCACTGCTCCTATGAGCACTGCAGAGTAACAACTGTGAACGGAGCCACTGGAACCCAAATGGGTGACCCTGCTTTCAGCCTAAAACACTAAACGTACGCCCCCTGCACCCCATATCCCACGTTCTAGGGAGAAAGGGTCACTCAATGTCCAGACATCTACATATGCACATATACGCCTGAAGGACTCTCATCACAGTTCAGGGCCATTCCAAGTGGCTCTCGAAGCGGCAAAAGTGTCTTGAACCCAACAGCTGTGCCCGACCCAGAGATCCATTTCTCTGGCTCTCCTAGACCAGCATATGCCCACAACTGCCAACAGAGTGGCGACTGAAAGCAGAATGTGTGACAGAGCAGGCGACTCTCTTCTGAGCGTGAAGGACAAAATAAGGAGTAATAAGCATGTCCTTGGACTTGAGTCACTGTAGCTGCCAGGGAGCAAATGACTCCAGCAGAGCCCAGGGGGCCCGTGATACACACCAGGTAGGAATCCAGAGAACAGAGTCAAGAGGAAGTCCTATGCATCTCCCCTGTAAGACAAAAGTAACTCTAAAAAGAAATAAAGCAGCAGGATTGTGTAACAGGACAGCAGGTTGCAGACAGCGAGTAGGGGTGGTGATCCTCGCCAACCCATAGGGTTCCCTAAGCACTACCAGGTACAATGCCGGAGTGCAGAGCCGAGAGTATAATCCCCAGAATCACAGAAAACAAAATACCCAGATACAAACCCACGACTCCCAGCAACCCAGGTGGTCCCTGAGATCTCTCAGGAGGGATCCTTGAGCACTGAGGTACAAGTACTCTTTGAGATGGGTGTGGTCCAAAAGCCAAATTCAACAAAACTGACACAAACATCACCTCCAACAGCAGAGATGGGCACTCCCACCAGGAGGCACATCACAGGATCCTTCCTGAAATAACTCAGACATATTTGGCCCAGGAAGCCTGAGCACTCCTGTCACTGCATCACCTTATATTGTTACTCCCCTCCTACCTGGGGTTGGTGTGACAGATGGCATGTCACCATCTTCTGCCGCCTTTTCGAGAGGTTTCTGTCTACTCATTTCTATTTTAGCGGATCGCATGGAGGGGAGGGAGTTTTTTATTTGGGAGGCGCGTGAGGAGGGGGCGTCGGTCCCGGGCAGGTGGGCTGACAAGTGAGGTGGAAGGTTTGAGAGCGAAGGTCGTTTGGAAAGTGTCAGGAACAACGGAAATCAGGACGACCAGAAGAGCAAGAGTTTCCTTCTCAGGTTTGTTTTTCATTGTGTGTCCTGCCCCAGTGATAGAGCCACATTCTGGGCTATGGTTGCCGAGGGCAGCCCTCCTGCCAGCCTGCAGGTGGTGCTGATGCCTGTGAGCTCCTGGCCTTGGAGTCACCCCATGGCTGGGCCTATGTGAACCTTCTCAGGGACCCAGGGAGGAGTCCCCAGTCCAAGGCTGGGCTGACTTCTCTCTTCTAGCCAAGCCCATACCTTCTGTTTGGAAAGGCAGCACAGATGCCAACCCATTTTGCTTCTCTTGGGGAGACGGAAGCATCAGGCATTGTCCCCAGGGCGGGTCTATCAGCTAGTGCCCAAGAGTGTGACTGGTCAGAGCTGGGGGCTTTTGTTCCTTCCAGTGCTCATAGCTCTGACTTGTCCTTCAGGTATCTGGACCTCGGGAAAAACAGAGGTGGGAGAAGATGGTGACATGCCAAATGACACACCATCCCCAGGTAGGAGGAGAGTAACAATATGAGGTGATGTAGTGACAGGAATGCTCACGCATCCTGGGCCAAAAGTCTCTGAGTCGTTTCAGGAAGGATCCTGTGATGTGCGTCCAGGTCGTAGTATCAGGCTCTCTGCTGTTTGAGATGATGTGTCAGTTTTGTTGTATTTGGTTTTTGGACCACACCCAGCTCAAAGAACACTTGTACCTCAGTGCTCAAGGAATCACTCCTGACAGATCTCAGGGACCATATGGGTTGCTGGGGTTCGTGGGACTGTATCTGGGTATTTTGTTTCCTTTGGAGTGCTAAACCCAGTGATTCTGGTGATTATACTCTTAACTCTGCACTCCAGCATTGTACCACGCAGTGCTTAGGGGACCCTAGGGTTGGCGGGTATCACCAGCCCTACTCGCTATCTCCAACCTGTTGTCCTGTTACACAATTCTGCTGCTTTGTTTCTTTTCATATTTATTTCTGTGCCACAAGGGAGATGCACAGGTCTTCCTCTTGGCTCTGTGCAAGATCAGGGCTATACTATCCCTGGTAATTTCTGGGGCCGCATATTACACTCTTAAACTAAAAGCTAGATCATAACTCTTGGATAACCACAGATCTGTGGCATTTCAGAAGTTCAGATTCTGTTGATGCCTTCCGACTAATTCACTCTGTGAGTGGTCGTCACAGGCTGTTTGGTTTGCAAATGAAAATTTTCTGTGGGGGCTATTTTTTTGTGTGTTTTCGTGGTGGGGGAGGGGATTAGGAGGGCATCTGTGCCTTTAGATAATCAGGGCTTACTCCTGGCTCTGGTGTTATTCCTGGTGTTGCTCTGAGGGCGCCATAAGGGATGCCAAGGATCTGTGGAAGCAAGGCAAGCACCCTACCCATTTAGTGTCTGTCCAATTCCAGTGTTGGTGTTTTTGTACATCAGGAAATTCTGCTCTCTCACATCAAGTTGCAAAGTCCCCCAGACTTCTCTTTCTCATCTCTCCCTGATTAGGTGTCCTAGGCTATTAGGGTGAGTGCTGTGAGTAAATGTAGTTTTCTTTCTTTCTTTCTTTCTTTTTGAAGTATTTAAGTCCTTGGGTTTGTAGGTCCTGCCGAGTATGGAAGGTTTGGAGATCCTGACCCTCCCAACAAGGACATGCTGGTCCCTGTTCCTTTGACCTGGACATCACAAGGTTAGGGCTCCAAGCTCTGATGGGCAGGGCCCCACCGCTAAAACATGAGATTTAGTTGTCGCCTGTCCTTTCATTGGTTGTCATTTTGGGTTTGGCCACCTGGCAGGTTGGTGGGGTTTCAAAGCGAAACTCAATTTTATTATCTTATTTTCATTTCTGCACCACATTGAAAATGTTCAGCGTTCCTCCTAGCTGTGCACTCAGGAATTTCTGTGGGCTGACTTAGTGGACCCTAAGGGATGCCAGGGTTTGATCCGGGTTCACAGTGTGTAAGTAACTTCCTACCCGCTTTACTATCTCTTGCTCTATTTTTTTCCTTTTTCCAAGTCAAAAGACTCTCCTTCAGGGACCATAGTGATAGTACAGCAGGTAAGGCATTTTTCTTGCACATGGCCAACCCAGGCTCAATTGTTGGCACCCCATATGGTCACCTGAGCAACCTTAGGAGTAATTTCTGAGTGGAGAGCCAGGAGGAAACCCAGAGCATTGCCAGGTGTGGCTCAAAAAGGAAAAAAATAACATGTAGGAATACGTGTTTTTTAAAATCAAGGAGTAAAGCACCCTCCTCATTTAATCTCTCCCTTAGCAGGCTAGCCCCACTGTTGTTTTGAGTTGTGCTAGTAAAGTAAGATGCTTGAAGGAATATACTTGATTTGTAAGGGTGATTGGGGGTAAATAGGAGCTAGGGCTCACTCCTGGTGTGCTGGAACTGATTTATTTAGAAAGGGCCAGAGAACAGCAAGTAGGGTACTTGCCTTGCAAGCAGACAACCCAGGTTTTATGTGTGTCTGGCATCTCATATGCTCCCAAAACCCCACCAGGACTAATCTCTCATCCCAGAGCTAGGAATAATCCCTGAACACTGTTGATTATTGTCCCAAAACCAAACACACATATATAAACAAATACACATAAACAAACCGTATGTGAAAGCAGAGAAAAAATAAGTATTCAGGATAAATCATGGACTTCTTTAAAAAAAAAACAAACTTAGAGGGTGGCCAGGGGATGACCCTAACAACTCTTCCCCTGGCCACCCAGGTTCTGGGTCTCGGGCCGCCCCACCCCAGTTGGGGTGGCCTGGGCCCTTGGACAGATGGCGGAGGAATCGGAGTTCCAAGCCAGTTTACTGATTAGATGCCGTTTATTCCATTCTCATCCCTGTTCACTTCTCTCTCTCTCTCGGTCTATTGCTCTCTCTCTCTATCGCTCTCTCTCTCTCTCTCTCTTTCTCCCCCTCTCTCTTCTCCCTCCTTCTCTCCCGAGTCGATCTGGAACCTCTTTCTCCTTCTGGCTCTGACATGGATTTTGATCCTGATCATTTCCAACCCCCACCCCCACCCATTTTTACAGTCTAGTTAAATCCCCAAACCATGAGGGGCTGGGCTTACACATAGGTGGTCCCAATCAATAGGGTTAAAGTTCCTCCCCTCAGGGGATGCTGCTTCTAGGACAGATTCTATTTCAGGAGGACCACCCACCCAAGGGTGGAATCCCATGGGTGTGTTTCTGCTCTCCTTGACCAACAAACATATAAGCATTCATAATATTAATCATTTTGTATGGACCCAGTAAGAGATGCATTAAACTTATAGAATTGCTCTCCTGGGGTCATCTCGATCTCAGACTACAGTGCTCAGGCCAGATTGCTCTTTCCTATCCCTAGCAGGGTCCTAGTGTCGTCCTTACTTTTGGATCATGACAACATTTGTGGCATTTTGACCAGGCCCATCTCAATGCCAGGGTGGCACACAGCTTACCACTTGCCCTGGTTCCATCCCGTCCCTCGTTGAGACTGTACTTTTGGGGGCACTAGGAACTGAGGGCAACTGAGGCATAAGTTGAGAAAGCAGATGCCCGGGAATGAATACTATTTGAAGCCAATTAAATCCCAAGTTAAAAAAGCATAATATCGTCTTCTTGTGTCAATACAAAAGGGCATTGTTTTAAAGTAATAAAGAGTTTCGTGTCCCAGAAAGATCTCGGAGAGCCTGGCAAGCTACCGAGAGTATTCGATATGCCAAACACAGTAACAGAAAGATCTGTTCTTACAAATTAATAGAAACTGATATTAGGGAATAAACTGATTAACTGTTTGGGGAAGAGAGCATAGAGTAGTAGTTACAAATAAACAAAAGTATGGGGGTGACTCAGGAGCACTGGGATGGGTGTGACCCTATAAACCTAAGCTACCTGAGGAAGGACTAAACAGTGTTATCCTACAGACTTCTACAGCATAAAGTAAGTCCCAAAATGTGATTCAAGGGCCTTAAAAAAGGATTTCAATCCTTTAATTCTTTCACTGTAAAATATGTCTTTGCACATGAATTTAGTTTTGGTTTTGTTTTCTTCCTTAGTTGTCTTTTGTTGTTGCTGTATTTGGGGGACACGCCCTCCTATGTTTATGGCTGACTCCTGGCCTAGAGCTCAGGGATCATTTCTCGCAAGGGTCAGGATCCGATTTGCGGTGCTAAGATATTGAACCCGGGACAGCCAAGTTCAAGGATAGCACCTTTTCTACTAAATCAACACCTGGACCCCAAGGCATAATATTCATCTTTAAAAAGTAGAATCACTCCAGATGCTACAACTCTGAGACACAGTTCATATCCTGATGTATAGTAAACACACTGTACATTAGGATAATTTTTCTATACAGCAAAATTTTTGGACTGTTTTCAAATAGCACAGCGGTAGGGCGTTTGCCTTACACGCAGCCAACATGGCCACCCGAGTTCGATTCCTCCACCCCTCTCAGAGAGCCCGGAAAGCTACCAAGAGTATCTCGCCAGCACGGCAGAGCCTGGCAATCTCCCCGTGACGTATTTGATATGCCAGACACAGTAACAACAAAGTCTCTAATGGAGACGTTACTGGGCCCGCTCGAGCAAATCGATGATCAACGGGAAGGCCTTATAAATCTAATATATTTATAAATGACTTGGCTTAAGGCACCCGGCTGGGTCCACTGAACAAACGTCCTGGCTCAGCAACCAGCGATACAGCGAAGGGACCTCAGGGGGGCCCAGACGCGGACCAGCGGGTGCACCCACTGCCCCTCCGTTCCCGACACGCAGCCCGGACACTCCGCGCCACAGGGTCCCGGGGCACGGAACAAAGGTGCTGCCGGACACGCCTCTGCGGAGACACAGAGCCGGAGGGACGGTGAAACCAGCCCACGGGGAGGCCTCGCTGCACTGCCCCAAGCCGGGCACGACCTCGGGGTTGCAAACCGTGACCTACCCCGCAGGCATCGGGCTAGCTCGGGCGGGTGATGGTGTCTGGGCTTCCGCGCCTGCTCCAGCTCGCACCCGATGGCCGCGCTCGTGCCTTGGTCGGGCGCACGAGAAGCCAGAGGCCGCAGCGCGGGCCAACGGCAACCGGGCGCTGAACAGAAGCGGGTCGCGCGGCAGCAGTGCTCTTGCGTGAGCCCATGCCTCGGAAACTGCCCACGGGGCCGTGCAGGGAGCCGCATGCCCGGACTGCATTTCCCAGCAGGCACCGGGAAAGCCTGACCCAGGGGGCTGAGCACGAGCACCGAGGGGAAGGCGCTGGCCTTCGGCACAAGTTCCATCCCCGGCACCCCACAACGTCCCCTGAGTGCCACAGGAGTGATCCTTGCTTGCAGAGCCAAGGGTTGCAAGCCCTGAACACCAAACAAGAATGGACGGGCGAAAAAAGCCACCTAACATGTGAAGGAGAAATGAGAGCCTGGCAGGCAGCTGTCCCAATCCTGCAGGGCAGGGCGGAGAGGGGTCTAGGATGCACATGAAGAACTCAGTACACTGGTACACACGTACACACACACACATTCATTGCACCAGTGTTTTGGTGGGAGCTGCAGTACAAGGGCTGTGGGTTCTAGTCCAGAACACAATTGGGCAGAATCCTAGTCTACATTTCAAAACCGGACATACACACACCAGGCCCACTGCAGAAATGCCACCTAGAGTGGACGTCTCTTATCTGTGTCACACACACATACACGGAGGCAGTGTCCCATCTCCTCGCCCCCAATCACAAGCATAGGGCCGATTTGAGAATCGTGGAGAACTAATCGTGAAATTCTGCCAATTCTCATGAGTCGGCAGCTGTCTTTGGAATCGTGTGCAGCACCATCCCAGCACCCACAGGCGGAGGCCCAGTCAGTACACAGCCCTTTGCTCTTTGTTTGTATTTGTTTTTATTCAGTTTTGTTGTTGTTTGTTTCTTTGGGGGCCATACTAGCAATGCTATTCCTGGCTCTTCATTTAGAAATTATACCTGGTGGTGTTCTGGGGAGCATACAGGATGCCAGGGATCAAACTCGGATTGGCCACCAGTATGGCAGGAACCTTACCCACTGCACTACCTCTCCAGCCCCAGAAACTATCATTTGAAGAGTCAGATAAATAGTACAGTAGTGGGTAGGATACCTTCCTTGCACAAAACTGACCCAGGTTGGATCCCTAGAACCCTGCATCCCATATGGTACCCCAAGCCCTGCCAGGAGCATCCCTGAGTGCAGTCAGGAATAAGTCCTGAGCACCACTAAGTGTGACAAAAACGAAAAAAAATTTCAAAATCCTTTTTGTAGAGGTGTATAAAATTAAAAAATTAGTATTATAAGTAACTGTGCTAGTACACTGCCAAGTTCTTTAGCGCATGTGAAACTCCTGGGTTTGATCCCCAGCACGGCCAAAAGACGAGAAACAAGGATCACACCCAGCGTTTTTCAGGGTGTACTTCTGGTTCTCTACTTAGGAATCACTTCTGGCAGTGCTCAGAGGACTTATGGGGTGCCAGTGATCAAACCCTGATTGTGTGCAAGGCAAACACCCTATGAGCGGTATCACAGCTCCAGCTCCAAGACAAACATTTCTTTGGGAGTAAAATACGGTCTTCTGTATGAGATGGTATCATGAGACGGGGACTGGACAGACCCCAGACCTGAGACAGGCATAAAGACACACACACACACACACACACACATACACACACATGTATTTCTGGCTCTGCACTCAGGAATTAGTCCTAGGGGTACCAAATGGGATACTGGGGCTCAAGCCGGGTCAGCCTATGGCTCAACCCCAGCAGCACGCACCTTTAAAAGCACCAACAGGGCCAAGCCTGTCTTCCCCGGGTGGGTTCTTGGGGGTTTCTGTCGTTCAACTGACTCCAAACTCCTATAACCTCCTCCCAGGCCCCTCTCATCAATGTCCCCAGGAGAGAAGTGTGGCACACAGTGTGGAAAACAGGGATGTAATCCTGCAGACTGGTTTGGGGACTGGCCCGGGGCCAGGGCCACCTATGTACTGCCCCCTGACTTCTGGAGAAGCCCCCTGGCAGTTGAGGGTTTTCTTTCAAACTCGTTGCTGGTGGGGGTGCAGGGGGGTTCTGATGACATCAGAGCTTCCGGCTGTGCTGATTGGAAGATCCCAGACCTCCAGAACCTGAAGCTCAAGTAGGCAACAGTAGCCTTTGGCTTGAGAGCCCAAAGCCTCGTCTGCTCAGCTCCTCGACGGCAGGCACTGCTGTTATTGAGGGAGAACCTGAGCTATCGGGGGAGACAGTGGACCTGGGATGGCCAGCCGTAGGCAGAGTCCTGGGTCTGAGCCCCAGAGCCCTGAGTCCAGCACCTCGGGATACCCCCTGGAGGTGGCGCCGGAGGAAATGATGCCGGGACCTTCAGGTAGGTGTTGGGGCCAGCGGGACTGGGAGCTGCGCAGACAGGAGTGTTGGAGAGACACTGAGAGGTCGGAAGGAGCGGCACAGAACAGGCTCTTGGGGTATGGACTGACAGCCAGGACAAGGAAGGGGAGCCGGGATGGGGGAAATAGGGAAATGGAGGTGCCCCTCTGTGTCCCCAGGGAGAAATTCTACCCTGAGGAAGAGAATGAAGGTCACAGGGGTGTGAACCATGATAAGATGTGTGGGAGGAGATGGATAAAGAGAAGCTTGGGGGCCTGGGAGTCCATGGGCAGGTGAGGAATTGCTGGGACTCAGTCTGGCCTCTCCGTCAGAGTCGGAGCAGGAGCCGGAGGATCCAGAGGCGCTGGAGAAGGTGGAGGAGGAAGAGGAAGAAAAGGGGGACGCAGCCTCCCAGGCTCAGCACAATGGGCTTCAGGCCAGCCCGCGGCCTCAGAGTGCTGTTCTGAGGAAGAGGGATGAGTCGGAGGACGAGGAACAGCAGGAGGACGAGGAGCAGCCATGTGGGCTGCGCAGGAAGCGGCAGCGACAGGAGAGCCCCGTGCTCCCCGAGCACCACCAAGTCTTCCGCAAGCTGCTGGGTAGGAGCCCCGGGCCCAAGTCTCCCACCTGGACACAGGCGGTCGTTAGGGATTCAGTGTCCCATGGTGGGGAAGGTGGTGGCCCCTGCCCGGACAGGGGCTGCAGTGCCGGGCTGCCTGGGCTGAGCCACCCAAGGAAGGGGCTCCCGCACCCCTACTCCCACCTGGGGCTGTGAGGGGCCCAGTGTTGCCGTCCCGTCGGTAGGGAATATTGGGGGCGGACTGTGAATTTGAGGTTCACAACCCCGTCTTGCCACAGAGGACTTGCTGGGACTGAGTCTGGCCTCTCCGTCAGAGTCCTTCGGAGGCCCCTGGGCCATTGTTGGTTGCCGCAAGAGGAAGAGGGAGCAACTGCTCTATGAAGAGGAGTTGGAAGAGGAGGAGGAGGAGGAAGAGGAGGAGGAGGAGGAGGAGGAAGAAGAGGAGACCCCTGGAGTACTGGAGATGATGAGCCATGCTGCAGGTGTGCCTTCCCGAGGCCGGAAGAGGAGGATGTGGTCATCGCTGGAGGTGGAGGAGGACCAGGAGCCAGAGGAGCAAGGGGAGCCGGTGGAGGAACAGGAGGAGGCACGGGAGAAGATGGAGGAGCCAGAGGATCCAGAGGCGCTGGAGAAGGTGGAGGAGGAAGAGGAAGAAAACGGGGACGCAGCCTCCCAGGCTCAGCACAATGGGCTTCAGGCCAGCCCGCGGCCTCAGAGTGCTGTTCTGAGGAAGAGGGATGAGTCGGAGGACGAGGAACAGCAGGAGGACGAGGAGCAGCCATGTGGGCTGCGCAGGAAGCGGCAGCGACAGGAGAGCCCCGTGCTCCCCGAGCACCACCAAGTCTTCCACAAGCTGCTGGGTAGGAGCCCCGGGCCCAAGTCTCCCACCTGGACACAGGAGGTCGTTAGGGATGCAGTGTCCCGTGGTGGGGAAGAGGTGGCCCCTGCCCAGACAGGGGCTGCACTGCCGGGCTGCCTTGGCTGAGCCACCCAAGGAAGGGGCTCCCGCACCCCTACTCCCACCTGGGGCTGTGAGGGGCCCAGTGTTGCCGGCCCGACGGTGGGGAATATTGGGGGCGGGCTGTGACTTTGAGGTTCACAACCCCGTCTTCCCACAGAGGACTTGCTGGGACTGAGTCTGGCCTCTCCGTCAGAGTCCTACGGAGGCCCCTGGGCCATTGTTGGTTGCCGCAAGAGGAAGAGGGAGCAACTGCTCTATGAAGAGGAGTTGGAAGAGGAGGAGGAGGAGGAAGAGGAGGAGGAGGAGGAAGAGGAGGAGGAGGAGGAGGAAGAGGAGACCCCTGGAGTACTGGAGATGATGAGCCATGCTGCAGGTGTGCCTTCCCGAGGCCGGAAAAGGAGGATGTGGTCATCGCCAGAGGTAGAGGAGGAGCAGGAGTCGGAGGATCCAGAGGCGCTGGAGAAGGTGGAGGAGGAAGAGGAAGAAAAGGGGGACGCAGCCTCCCAGGCTCAGCACAGTGGGCTTCAGGTCAGCCCCCGGCCTCAGGGTGCTGTTCGGAGGAAGAGGGATGAGTCGGCGGACGAGGAACAGCAGGAGGACGAGGAGCAGCCATGTGGGCTGAGGAGGAAGCGGCAGCGACAGGAGAGCCCCGTGCTCCCCGAGCACCACCAAGTCTTCCGCAAGCTGCTGGGTAGGAGCCTCGGGCCCGAGTCTCCCACCCGGACACAGGCGGTCGTTAGGGATGTAGTGTCCCATGGTGGGGAAGAGGTGGCCCCTGCCCGAACAGGGGCTGCAGTGCCGGGCTGCCTGGGCTGAGTCACCCAAGGAAGGGGCTCCCGCAACCCTACTCCCACCTGGGGCTGTGCGGGGCCCAGTGTGGCCGGCCCGACGGTGGGGAATATTGGGGGCGGGCTGTGACTTTGAGGTTCACAACCCCGCCTTCCCACAGAGGACCCTGTGATCAAAAGATTCCTCGCCTGGGACCGGCACCTGTTGGTCTCTGATAAGGTACCTGCTGGGGGTCACTAAGCGACTGTCCCGGGGACCCACCAAGCTCAACCTGCCTGGGTACCTTTGCTCTTTTTGCTCTTTCGGGGGTGGGTGAGTGTAAAACTTGGGGGCCACTGGATAGGGGCGGTGCGGTCACTGATGCAGCTCTTCGCTGCCCACTCCTGGGGCACAGGCACCCCAGTCTCTCTGGGTCGTGTCTGTGGGGTCCCTCTCCTCTTGATTCAGCAAACACCCACAAAGTCCTCCCCTTCGTCCTGCTTCCCGAGTTCTTGGATCTCCTTCCCCTCCGCCCAGCCCTGGTGACCTGTCCCCGTGTCTCCCCAGTACCTGCTGGCCATGGTCATCGCCTACTTCAGCCGCTCTGGCCTCTTCAGCTGGCAGATCCGACGCATTCACTTCTTTCTGGCACTGTGAGTACTGATCCCAGGGAGCCCCAACACAGCCACGCTGTGATGCCATCAGCCTCCATCAATCCCTGGGGGCCCTCCGCCGCAGTTCCCTGAAGGAAGGAGGTAGGTGTGAACACAGGCGGTGTGCTGTCCACAGCTACCTGGCCAACGATATGGAGGAGGACTACCAGGCACCCAAGCAGAACATCTTCGCCTTCCTGTATGGCCACAGCCGCCTGCAGCGGCCCCTGTTCTACCGGCTCCGTCTCCAACTGCTGCGCTCCATGGGCTGGAGAGCCTGGGTGACCCGGGAGGAGTGCGAACAGGTAGGGCTGCTGGGGGGCATGGAGGGGGCTGTCCGCAGGCTGGAGAGGCCGAGCGAGTCAGCAACATGGGCCCCATCTGTCTTCGCAGATCCAGGCCTATGACCCTGAGCTGTGGGTGTGGGGCCGAGACCGTGCCAATCTGCTGTAGATCCAGGCCAGGAGGCGGGGCACGGAATGAGGGGGTAAGTGGCGCTCTGGGGTGCAGACCACAGCCAATCTGTCAGGGAAGCCCAAGGGAGTGCTCTGCCTAGACCTCATCTCCTGCCTTAGCCACCAGAGCCCAGTGCTGGCCCCCAGCACACTCACGTCTGCTTCCCTGGGGTGATGGAGAGTTGGAGGGGGGTTCCAGCCGGACCCCCAGAGGTCCTGTTCCTGGCACTGGGATCACCCTCGGGTCAAGGCCAAGAGGCTTTAGGAGCAGAGATGGGAGCTGGGTTCAGGGTGAGGGAAGTTCCACATGCCCTCAGACTGTCAATGATCCTTTCCATCCGTCCAGGGCCTGCCCGTGCCCAGAGCATCGCCACCAGGACTGTCATCGGATGCCCAAGACACCAGAAACTGGCCCAAGGGAGAGAGGAATTCACCTAGAAGCAGCCTACAGGCACTTGGGTTACAGGTGAAGACCCACACACCTGTCCCCCAACCCCTTCAGACCACCTGCTACAAGGTACCAAGGAGGAAAAAGTCCGGACTCTGCCCAATTTCAGCCTCCTATGTGGACAATCTAGAAAAATCCAGAATATCCTGGAATATTACGTTAAGACTTGGGCGCACTTCAGGAGTCTGGCAAAAGGCAACAAAAAAATCCACTTTCTTTTATGTTCCATGATCTGGAAAGTTTCCCCAATTTCAGATCAAATGCCTGAGTCCACTGTCCTGGAAGGTGAGAACCTTAGCCCCAGCTTGAAGAAAAGGGGCTGCGAGGGGCAGGAACAGTTAGGTCTGGCTAGACCTGCTGGGGGACACTGAGCCCTGTGTGCTGACCGGGCAGGACTGGGCAGCGGGGAAAGTGCTGCTTGCACCCACCCAGCTGACCTGAACTTGACTCCCAACACTACCCTTGGTTCCCAAAGGAGAGACTCTGAGCACAGACAGAGTCAGGATGTCAGCCCTAAGCACCACCAGAGGTGGCGCCCGAAAAACAAAACACAAAGGAAAAAAAGAACCACCTAATAGGAGGCCAGAGCAACAGTACAAGTAAGGCCAGGCAGAGACCCAAAACCAAGAAAAAATAAAAACAAAATATAAATGCAGCACAATCCACATAACCTATTCTGCATCACGGAACCAAGGGGCAGGTACACCGCTGGGTCTGGCAGAAATCCCAAATCCCCTACCCTTCCTACACACAAATAAAAGCAAAGAGGCAGTTACGTGGCAACAGCAAAGGTTAGGAATCCAGCAGTATATTCTCGAGAGTCAGTTCTTTACTTTGTCTTTGCTTGGGGGCCACACCAGGCAGGACTCAGAGCTTACAGGCAAGGCTTTAACAGACTATATGATTTTACGCCCTTGGTATGTGATTTTGTGTAAAGAAAAGGAGAAGAAATATTACACTTGGCCCAAAAGAAATCTCAATGGTGAAAAGTCTGTAATTTTTCTCAGAACCTCCAACTACTTCCCTACAGTCAGTGTTTTGCTGTGGAAGGGGAAAACTGACACCTGTTATGGCGGCAGAACTCAGCACAATCAGTGAGGCCCCAAGTTCCTGGAATTGAAACAGTCTCGGCTTCCTAGAAATGGAACAATGTGCAACTAGCTAACCTGAACCCACCTGGGAAAGTTCCTGTGCCCTGCCAGTGGGCTCAATCAATCATTATGCCCCTAGTCAAAATGTCCCAGAAATTGTCTTTTGTTAACCCTAAAAGAAAGAGCTTATGTAACCATGAATGATTATGGAAAACAAATTTTTAACTACTGCCTCACCACTGTTAGCCTAGACACATCCCAATACAACTTTGTTTGGTAACTAGCTAAGTTTTTTCTGAAACTATACAAAATGCACTGCTTATGTAATCAAACCCTATATAAACTGCTACCTGACGTCGGTGTCCCTATCAAGAGGCCAAGATAGTTGGCTCCAGTATACTGGATTACAACTCCTACTGCCTTCACATTATCAAGTTTGTGTCTCTTTCTATCTTGCTGCTTGGAAACCGATAGCTTCGGGCTTAATAGTTAAAATATTCCAGAATGTTCACAACCAAGAACTTACAATGAACATATCAACTGAGGGCAGGAGAAAGCACACCAGGCTGGGGTGGATTGTCAGCCAGCTGAAAGCCCAGGGGGGCCTTTCCTGGTACGCAATGTCCACCAGTACTATGAACAGAGAGCAGGCTGCAGCCCTCTTGGCACTGTCAGATGTGGCCCCAAATCCCACCTCATCTGCTCCACTTGTAGTGAGATAGACCCGGAAAGAGGAGCTCAAACGGTGTATCATGTGGTTTAAGGTGGGGTACATGGAATCTCAAGGACATCTGGACAGAGGGGCAGAGTCCCTGACCATCGTCAAGTTTGTAGCAAAAAGGGAGCTGGAGTGATAGCACAGCAGGTAGTGTTTGCCTTACAAGTGGACAATCCGGGTTCAATTCCCAGTATCCCATATGGTCACCGAGCACCAACAGGACTAATTTGTGAGTACAGAGTCAGGAGTAACCCCTGTGCATCGCTGGGTCTAATCAAAAAATCAAAAAGAAGCAAAAAAAAAAAGAGAACAGACAGGAGTGATATTCACAAAGCCCAAAAAGATGTTCAAAGAATGCTCCATTGTCATGACAAATTCTGGAGTGAGACTTTTTTCTGCGGGGGGCTTTGCGCCACACCTGGCTGTGTTCATTGGACCCTATGAAATGATGGGGATTGAAATCAGGCAAACTACGTGCAAGGCAAGCGCCCTACCCGCACCTTGTCTGGGAGAGATGGTCAATGGGTAGGGCTCTGCTAAGAAACTTGGCAGATAAAAAAATATTTTTTTCTGTAGAAAAATTAAATAGGGTAAGCAGAGACAGTACATAGGATGCTTTTCTTTCTAGCTGCTAAAACACATTCAGTTCTCCAAAGCAGTTAGGGTACCCAAGCAGTGCCAGCAACAATGTTGAGCTCAGATGCTAAACTTAGCACAGAGCACTGAGTGTTGTGAGTCAAAATTGACAATTCAAAAAGACAATAATAAATCAAATTTTTTCTGTGCAATGGGGCTGGAGACATAGTACAGCGGGAGAAGTGCTTGTCTTGCAAGCAGAAAAAACAGATTTGACTACTGGCATCCCATATCCCTGAGCACCATCACGTGTAACCAAGTATAGCAAGGTGTATCCCCCACTAAAAAAATAAATAAAACAACTAAAACGGAATTAACTGAAATAAATCGATCAAGTTGAGGGAGCCAATGGTTCAGTCTAAGGAATGAAAGGTGGCCAGCAACAAGCTATTCTGGAGATAATCCCCCAAAAATCCCCTGCCTCCACCTCTAAGCAGCCAAAATGGGAAAATCCTGCACTGTGTGCACTGTGACTGAAAACAGGGGTCGGGGGTGGGGGGGCATCTTATACTATGTCTATAAATAGTAACCAGGTCTTTGAGAAGCTAAGTTGGAACATTCTAGCTAAAATTTTCTTATGCCCATTGAAGTCATTGACATTAATAGCCCAGTATTTTCATCATTAAAAGAATGATTTACAGTGCGTATTCACTAACTCTCATTTAACACACGGTCGAGAATTCAAATTTGAGCCCACTATTTCCTTAATTCCTTCTTGCTAAGAAATAACAATGATTTTAAAAGAAATTACTTTCTCGTTTGTTCCATTGTTTCAGGAACTTTCCCAGCACACCTTTCCTCTTCAAGCTCATTTTCTTCCCAAACTCCATGCTTTTCTGACCACTCGGGGTTTCCTTTTCAGGTTCTGCGGTGATCACATCTGGCCGTGCTCCCGGTATCCTATGTGGTCATGACGTTCGAACCAAGGTTGGCTACATGCAAGGCCACTGTCCTCCTTACACAAAAAAAAAAGCTAACTTCAGAAAAATCTCCTCTGATCAATAGCACAGCAGGTAGGACATTTGACTTGTATGCAGCCAACCCAGGTTCGATTCCTACACCATGCTTAGTGAACCCAGTAAGCTACTAAGAGTATCTCACCTGAAAATCAAAGCCCGGCAATTTACCAGTGACATATTTCATATGCCAAACACAGTAACAAGTGTCACAATGGAGATGTTACTGGGCCCGCTCAAGCAAATCAATAACAATGGGAGGACAGTGACAGTGACAGTTTCCTAAAAATCAATTAATAAGTAAGATACAGCTTTCGTCAGGAGCACTCGGTGTGTCCCGGGTGAGGGGCCGCCATTCCTGTACATTATCATCGAGTGACCCCACCACTCACAATGCAGAGACCACAGCGGTTTAGGGCAGTCAGAGCGACCACAGGGTGGCTGGTGAAACAAAAGGGACGTTTCCCATGCATGCAACAGACTCAGCATACTTCTTTCTCTGCTGTCAGATATTTCGTGTGTGTGTGTTTGTGTGTGTGTGTGTCTGAGCCAAAACCAACAGTGTCAGGAGAACTCCTAGCTCTGCATTCAGGGATCTGTCCTGGAATATTTAAGGTTTACTGGGATGCTGCTGGTCAAATCTCTGTTAGCTGAATGCAAGGCAATCACCCTACTTGCTGTATGATACCTCTGGCCCTTTCAACGTAAATTTCTTCCCAGCAAGCCAGGAGTGACCCCTGAGCAAAGCTCCTCCCCCCCCCCGCCGTCACAATAAGAACATATTCCTTCAAAAAAAAAAAAAAAGAAAAATTAAACCCTTGACCTGCTGTACTCACCCCAAGAGCCAGTATCCAGAAATCGCCCAGTCAGGGAGAGATGAAGCATAGAGGAATTTACGTAACTGAACATGAGTCTAAATTCCTCATCTGGAAAAAACATCAATGTTGGGATAAGACCGACAGTAAAGCAGATAAGATGCTTACCCTCCTCACCCAAATCAAGCCTAAGCATCCCAGATCCCAGAGCACCACCAGGAATGATTCCTGAGCACTGAGCCAGGCGTGAACATCGTAGGGTGGGTCCTCTCTAACATTCCCCCCAAAAACATAAAAAACTAAAACAAACCCCCAAATTAAAATTCCATTGGCCGAAACTGCCCACCTGCGTGAACCACACTTCCAAAAAGGCCCCGCCCCATCACAACCGCCAATGAATAGGACGGTCTGCAACAGAGTCTCTTGCCTTTAGGGGGCTGCAGCCCCGACCCTGAACATGAATCTGCAGATTCTATAGCATCTACGTCAAGGCTAAAGGCTTCAGGATTTGTACCGGCAAGTCCCATGTTGGGAGTGTTGGCCACTCAAGCCCCTAGCCCTTGGTGGGTTCCGCAACCCCAAGGCCTGTAGCCCCAGTGCTCAGCCCCATGCCAAAATGCCACAAGGACACACTCATTCCCACAAGCCCTGCACTGTGTACAGACCCCACTGCACCGCCCTAAGCTCCGCATCACTCTGAAGCCTCTACTGCACCCCAGGAACTGCCTGGATGTCAGGAACCCAGTGAGAGAGCAAGCACGAAAGCGCTTCCCAGGTCCGAATGGTCCCGCTACGAACAACGTGGAGACTGAGAGTTCTGGGATGCTAACGGGAGGATGCTTGTGTCCTGCCACAAAATTGGTCCTCAGAGTACCCCTTCTACGAGGGGCAGCCACTTTTTACTTTATCAACGAGACTAAAGGAGGCCTGAGCCACTGACCTTGTCCCTCGTAAATAATGCACTACAAAAGCCCCATATGTTCAGTGTTTTTTTTTAACTCAAACAGACACATGTGGAAATAACTCCCTTTGCAGAAGGCGGTAGAGAGAGAGAGAGCACAGCGGTAGGGCGTTTGCCTTGCACGCAGCCAACATGGCCGACCTGAGTTCGATTCTTCCGCCCCTCTCGGAGAGCCCGGCAAGATCCCGAGAGTATCTCGCCCGCACGGCAAAGTCTGGCAAGCTCCCCATGATGTATTCGACATGCCACACACAATAACAACCAAGTCTCCAATGGGGGACCTTACTGGGCCCGCTCGAGCAAATCGATGAACCATGGGAGGACAGCGACAGTGACAGCAGAAAGCTGACACACCATACCAAGAAAAAATAAAATAGATTCCAGTCAGGGTTCAGTTCAAACTCAGCGTGGAGCTCAGTGTTGAGCGCCTGATGCACGGAGTGAAGGCAACCCTGCATCCCTGGAGACACGACGAGCCACAGGGGCCATTGAAAACATCTCACCAAAATGGATGGCTCTCAGGATCAATCCGTTTTTTGGTCCTTTTATTTTGAAGTTCGTCTTCTTTAGAGACACACCAAGCAATCCTCAGGGATCACTCCTGGAGGGTCTGTAGGGGAGCAAATGGATGCAAACCTTTCTCCTTCTCACTGCGCTGACACTAGTGCCCTCAAACTGGTTTTCTTTTTCAGTTTTGGCTTTTTGGGTCACACCTGGTGAAGCACAGGGGTTACTGCTGTCTCTGCACTGAGGAATTACTCATGGTGGTCCCCAGGGGACCAAAACGGACGCCAGGAATAAAACCCGGGCCGGTCGCGTAAAAACCAAGTCTACACCAACTGATCTATGGCTCCCCCCCCAAACCTCAAACTAGTTGTTTTGAAGCAATTACCAGTTTCGATCAAATGGAAGAAATAGAAATAAACATTTTGTTCAAAGGAAAAAATAGAAATTTCTTTCGGTTTTGAGCAGTGATTTCACCACCCAGGGAAGCGAAGCAAGGGCCTCTACGCCAAGCATTAGGCTCTAGATTTCCTCTCTGCAGTGCCCTGTCATCCACCATCAAAATCACATCCTTGATCCCCTCCAGCATAATATCTGTCCCCAATGTGTAAATTTTACCAGCTGACTCACATCCAGTGACTCCACTCTCAAATCAAATTGCTGCAATGCCAAAACCTGAATCTGCAGTTTCAGTTATGCAATGAAACGCAACAGAAGACTAAGAATTTGTGGAAAGAAATGAATGAGGCAGTGTGTTCTCAGGGCAGGACAACATCGCGATGGTTCTCACAATCCAAACAGGCCCAGAGCAAACAGAAGATCTGATTGGACCATGGGTGTGAGTACCATGGCAATGCACACAAGATGGTCAGGTTTTGCTTTCTGACCAGACTCGGTGACGTTTGGGACACGTGACTGAACCAGGTCGGCCGAGTGCACATTAAGAAAGTCCCCACCATACTAGTAGTCAGGCCCCAACTAGCTTTGTTGTAGGTTCACTCATTCACTACTTACTGAAAAAGGCAAAAGCAATTTTGCAGGCACCGCCATACCACAGGCAGTGCAGCCAGGCTGGTAACACAGGCGTCAGGGCCAAGGGTATTCCTGGGGGCCTGAGTGAAGAGGCAGGAGGAGTAACCCATGAACTCTGCCAGCTGTACCTCCAAACTGCAGAATTCAATAAAATAAATAAAGGTGCGGTGGCCGATGGGGATCCTAGAATGCAGTATGAGGCCTTGGGACACAGCCTCCAAGTACCTCGGCTACTTCCTGCTAAGGCTGCACTTTTGTTTGAAGGACCCTCTCTGGCCCAGCCCTGATGCTCCCCCACCCCGCCTCCTGCCAGCCCTCAGCCCTGACTCCTCTGCAAACTCTACACACTGGGGTAGGAGAAATGGCACCAGAAGCGTCCGACATGCGGGCACACAACCTGGATTTATTGCCCAGCATCTCATAAGATGGGTCTCATTCTCCTAACCCTGAAAGATCCTTTAATCAATTTTTAAAAACATCTCAGGGCTAGGACGAAGGGGCCTGCTCGAGGCAATCGACGAACCACAGGATGGTCGTGATCGTGATCCTGATCTCATAGGGTCCCCTGGACAGCACCCAGAGTGGTCAGAGTGCAGAGCCAGAAATAACCCCATGAGCATCACAGGGCGTGGACCTAAAAGCAAACAAAATACAAAGGGGAAAAAAGAAATGAAAAGAAAAAGCCCTTCGAGCCTCATGACTGAACCAGCAACAAGTGACAAGCAAACGCTGGGCCCAATGTTCTTGAGCCCCAAGCCCAGGAGAAATGCACCCAGCGCCTTCGTCCCCCCACCAGGCAGCGGGGTGCTGCTGCTGCGCCTTCACGCTGCTCACCAGGGTACGGGGTACACCGAACACTGCCAGGGCCGATTCCTGAGGGAAGGTTCAGGAGACCCCCCTGAACACGCCAGGTGAGGCCCCAGCCCTCTCCCACAAAAGGCCAAAGAATGAGCCCCCGGGTCCCCTTGCCGAGGGAAACCCCTTATCTCTGACTCCTTTTCAACCCGCCTAGACACGAAAGTCGGCCTGGAAGGTGGGGGATGTGGGTAGGCAGCCGGGGGCCATTCTCGAGAAGTCCCCACGCCCCACCCCTGGTGAAGCCCCCAGGCTTTGAGGGTCCCTGTCGCAGAGCCAAAGCTGTGGTGGTCCCGCAAGGGCCATGAGACTTGCGGGCAAGCTGGGGCTCCCTGGGGCTCTGGCACATTCCTCTCCGGTTGGGGACCGGAGCGATGGGTTGGGGGGGAGGGCGAGGGTCTCGTGCCCCCGACCCCATGGGGCCGCCCAGGCCAGGGCGACCAGGACGCACAATGAAAAACAAACCTGAGAAGGAAACTCTTGCTCTTCTGGTCGTCCTGATTTCCGTTGTTCCTGACACTTTCCGAATGACTTTCGCTCTCGAACCTTCCACCTTACTTGGCAGCCCACCTGCCCGGGACCGACGCCCCCTCCTCCCTCCCCTCGATGCGATGCGCTAAAATAGAAATGAGTAGACAGACAAACCTTTCGAAAGGGCGGGCGCTGGGGGCGTCCAGCGGTGGGGAGATGGTGGAGGCTCCGGGCTGCTCCCAGATCGACCACTCTCTCTCAGTCTGAGGCCAGGGAGGAAAGTGGCCCTATCCGACGCCCCTGTGCCCTGGCCGCCCCCTTCCCGCCCCACCCCCGCTCCTCACCAGGCAACAAACAGGGTGGAGATTGCTCCGCCCACAAAGACCCCCGGGAAAGGCGGGGCTCTGTGACCTCACCTACACTTCAGGTCAGAGTTTTAAAGGGCCAGACACCACATAGGGTCGGGAAAGTTCATTGTTTCCCCATTTCTGATAATGTTGCCAGGAATCCCTCACAGGGAGCCAGATCTGCTACAACAGCATTATTTTAGAAAGTTCCTGCAGGTTCTGGTCGGGTTCGAGACAGGTTCTGGACTTGCATGCAGCCATTCCAGGGATAAATCCAATGAGCACGGCACAGGGTAACACCTGAGCAGGAACCCATCAGGACCACAAAAAGCAACACTGGGTTGGAACAAAACACCAGACGCCCCCTCTCCCCCAATGCCATATCCCACATTCCCTGTTTCATGTTCTACGGATGAGATGGAGACAAACAATGTCAGCGAGTGACTCCAAGCTATGTGAGGGCATAAGTGCCTGTAGTTCCAGTATTGAAGCCTCCCCAAATTACCTCTGGGCAGGAAAAGTGACCCCAATGGCACTGACGGCCCCAGGCATCCTTTTCTCCCACGGACAGACACATGCTCTGAACCACACACACTGCAGTAACTGAACATGAAACTGTGTTACTGAGCAGGCAACACTCTTCAGAGCGGGAAGGACAAAACAGGAGAAACACATGTCCTGGGGACAGAGTCACAGAGACATATGCCAGGGCCCATACAGAGCCTACATACCCTGGGTCCTGATGACCGTCAGGGGTGAATCTAGAGAACAGAGCCAAGAGGAAGCCATGAGCATCTACACTGTGGCAGAGAAACAAAAATGAAAAATAACAAAGTAGCAGGATGGAGTAACAGTACCGTGGGTCCAGGAAACCGGGTAGGGCTGGCGATCCCTGCTGTCCATATGGTGCACCAAGAACTCTGAGGTGCAATGTTGGAGTGCAGAGCCAGGAATAATCCCAAGAATCATGGGGTGTGGCTACCTATCAGCTCCTAAAACAAAACAAAACAAAACCCAAGAGGTTATTCTTGAATCACCAGCATCGCATGCAATCTCCGAGATCCCCAAGTCGATCCCCAAGGTCAAACCGGTGTGACCCTGAGCACTGAGTTGGGAGTACTTCTTGAGCACCATCCAACGTAAATAGAACAAAAGAAACAGGGACGGAAGTGGCCTGAAACAGGATTCAGTTACCCCTGCCAGGAACCCTATCGCAGGACTCCCTCCTAACATAGCTGGGAACAGATGGACCTGGAAGCCTGTCTGTTCCTGTCACTGCATCATGCCATCCTGTCACTCTCCTCTGACATGGGGACAGTGAGTCAGACAGCGTGTCACTATCTTCCCCTGTCTCTAATTCCTGAGCATCTGAAATAAGCTCCATGCAAAACCTAAAGAAGTCAGAGCCGTGACCACCAGTGAGGAGCACAATCTCCCAACCTTGACCAGAAGTTTCAACACTGGAGCAGAAAATGCTCTGATCGGTGGAAATTATCCAGCACCAGAACCCTGACCCATCTGGGAAAGACACTGCCAGAAGATCCTTCCTCTCCTGCAGATGCAAAATGAGTTGGGATCTGGGCTGTCTGACCAGACTGGAGTAATGGGCTCGGGCTACAGGAGAGGAAACTGAGCCCTGGAACACTTCCCAACAGGAAGTTTCCTACAAGGCTGGCCAGGGACTGACCCTGAGCCCATGCGTGTAGGAGTATTAGTGCCCCCTGCAGGCCTCAACCAGGGCTGCCCCCACCACACCCAGTGAACAAACCCCTGTAAGTGGCTATGCCATGGGGGCAGAAAAAGGAACTCATCATGGACAAACCTTCAGCCACCCTCTCGCAGGGTGGATAGGGACACGAGCATGAGAGATATCTCCTGGAGACCAGGGTCACTTCTGGGTCAAGGGAAGCACAAGGCAGAGCCTCAGGTCTGTCGACCTAGCCCCCGACTCTTCTGCGTGCTCTTTTACTCAAATCCCCAGTCAGCACATCTGTATGAGCTTCATCCAGCACTCGATCTTGTCTTGCGTGTTGTATAGTATAATAATCCTATACCCACGCTGTTTACAGGACCACGATATGAACTGTTTCTATTTTTCAACTATAAATATTCTATTTGGGGGGACAGAGTGATAGTACAGCATGTTATCAGCTTACCCAAGGCATATCTTAATGTCTTCTGACCTTGGCAGCAGTGATTCCTGAATTCAGAGTCTGGAGTAAGGCCAGAGCACTGTAGGTTGTAGCCCAGGCAATCACAGGAAGTCCTGAAGAAACGTTTGCCTGATTTTGGATTTAAAATGATTCTCGGCAACTTTATGGTTTGTCTCTGCCATAATCCCCTTCAAAACAGGACCACTGGGCCAGGACAGAATCAGAGCAATGACTGTAACAATGGCGAAACTTGGCTGTCCAGAGGAATGGGTGGTTTTGTATGTATGCATTTATTTTAACAAAGAGAAAAATCCCCAACTGCTAATAAAATTCTAGGATTAAAATTGATGAGACGACAAACTTGCAATATCAATAGATGTAGATAATTTGAGTGATCATTGTTATATTTGATTGCAGGATTTTTAAAACTCTAAGAAATTTTGAAGCTTTTTGTTGCTTCAAGAACTTTTAACCTATTTATGTTTATTTATTTATTTATTTTTTTAAGTCACCTTCCTCCTGACTTCCATCACCAAGACCCATTATTTACAAGTTAACGTACAGGTGAAGTTCAAATGCTGAGATACTGCTAAAGCCTAAGCCCAGGTTATAAACAGGAAGTACTTTCCCTTATAGTACTGATGTCACTGGAAGCTTGTCCCATGCTACGTGGATTGCTTCCTTCTTGTCTGCACTTCTGCGGCCCCCAAAACTACTGGTGCAAAAAAAAAAAACACCTTGTTTTCCCGAGGGGCACTCCTCTGAACGTGGGGATACTTTGTAGGGATCAACTCATCTAGTGTGCATTTTAGGATGTCTAAAAGGCTTGAGAGGTATGCAAAGGCCTTGCCACATTTACAAACATAAGATTCTCTCAAGTATGCATTTTCATATGGCTAATAAGGGTTATGGATTGAGTGAATGTCTTGCACACTATTTACATATATAGGATTTTTCTCCACTTTGACTTTTCAAATGCATAATAAGGCTACAGGGTAGAGTGAAGACCTTCCCGCATGTCAGACATCTACGTGGTATCTTTAGGGTATGATTTTTTTCTGTGGTTTGTAAAACACCAAGCTTGAGTGAAGGCCTTCCTACAGACCTTATATATGTAGTCTGTCTCTAAGATCAATGTTCCTGGGATTCTAAGGCTTGAGGCCATAATGTAGGGCTTCCTTCATTGCACACATATATGTTTTCCTTCCATTATGAATATTACTATGTGTAATAAGGAGGAGTAAGTGAACGCGTCCCCGCAGTCCTTACATTTATAAGGGACAGCCCAAATTCATCTCAAGGATGGTAAAAGTGATTCGATCCTAAGGTTCTCTTCTCCAACTCCCTGGAACAGGCTCATGCCCACAACTGGTCACACATCTTGTGAACATGTGACTATGTGACTGAGAAGGTGAGGCTCTCAGAGTGGGAAGGACAAAAAAGGAGAAACACAGGTCCTGGGGCCTGAGATATTTGTAGCCATCAGGGTACATACATAACCAGCACACCTGGGTTCCCCTGAAGTCTATCAGGGGTGAATCTGGAGCACAGAGCCAAGAGGAAGCCCAAGGCAACTCTGCTGTGGCACAAAAATAAACGTGAAAGAAAACAAAGCAGCAGGGTGGAGTAAGAGGACAGCGGGTCCGTACACAGCAGGTAGGTCTGGTGATCCCGCCGTCCATTATGGTTCCCCAAGCACCGCCAGATGCGTCCAGAGCCAGAAATAACCTGAGAATCACTGGGTATGTGCCCTCCCCTTCCACACCTTCAAAAAATTCTAATCAGCATTGGACCCCTGGCACCCCATATGGTCCCCCAGTCCCGAGAGCAGTGATACTTCAATACCACTAATATGGCCCATTCAAATCAACAAAATAAACAAAACAGTGGCCTCAAACATAGAGTCATTTAATCAGCCCAGGAGTCACATCCCCTTCTCCTTCCTGAAACAATCAGAAACTATCTGCCTGGGAAGCTTGTGCTTCCTGTCACTGCACTTGAGTCATTTTTCACTCTCCTGCCTGAGGATGGTGTGTGGCAGAGGTCATGTCACTATCTCCTGCTTTTGTTTTTCTTGAAGATCTGCAGGCGGCTCCATGCAAAGGCCTGAGCCATGAGCACTGGAGAGGAGTACAACCAGCCCTAACCCCACCTCGCCAGAAGTCCCTGTATTAGAGGGACTTCTAATACAATCCCAGCTGTGACCCACTGGACCTGGACACATCCTGGTCATGATTTACTGTAACCCAAAATCAGCACATGAGTCTCATCCAGTACAGTACACTACAGTACAGTACAGTACAGTACAGTCAGAACAGTAGTTCCTGACTGCAAAGCCACGAGTAACTCCTGTGCATTGTGAGGTGTGACCCGAAAAGCCAAAAAACAAGAACAACAACACATGTAAACAATGTTGTATCACAAAATTATCCAAATATCCAGGGTGTTTACTATGAACCATATAATGTGTGTCTGACATCTGGAATTTCTAGAGTGAGTCTCCTTTTAAACCATGGATAATGAATAATATTGAGTTGGTAGGTCCCATGGTACATTGCGTTTGGTGCTCTGTCTCTCCAGAGAAACAAAGACATAGCGAACACAACAATTAATGGCCAATGGACAGTGAACTGTGGACCTTTAATTCAGAACTGATTAGCAAAATTATAGAACATCTGAGGGGGTTCGAGGTCCAGGGCTGAATGTATTCTGATTTATCATTTACAGAGGTCAAGCATTTCAACAGAGGCATTTCTTTTGGGGGAATTATCTCAAGGAGACGTACTGCCTGAGACTATACTGAGAAATTCTCTCAGGGCGAATTCGCACAAGCATCCATGTGGTTTGCTCTTTCCCTGCTTGCACATATAAACAAGAAAATTTACTTTTTATTAATATTTGCAGTTATTTCGACATACACAGTAAGAAATAATCATTCCAAAACTTAGTTCTCTGGGGTTCAGGAGCTAAGGTTAAAAGCTGGCTGGGATTTTATCAAAAATTCCACATGGAGTGCTCAGGCCAGTTTCGCTTCCCACACCCCACAGCGTCAGGTCATTTCGGTCCTGGTGGCTTGGAAAAAAGATGGTGTTTTATGACTTCTAGGCCGTCCCATCTTGAAACCAGGGTAGCTTTGCTTCTTGCCCCAGGTCCATCCAGAGATTCTCAATAGGATCCAGCTTTCTGGAGTTAGAAACTATGGCAACTGAAGCCTGAGTCAAATAATTATGATGAATGCCCAGCAGTAAATATATCTCAGAGTCAAATAACTCACAAAAATTAAGAGTTTACCATTAACTTTTTTGTTGTTTTGAACCAAATAACATTGCTCTATAATGATAGATTATAGATTATATAGGTTATAGGGGAAATAGAAATGCAAATAAATGACTACATAAAGTCCTGAATCACCAGAAGACTTGACTTTTTGAGTTAAATATAAACTCAGGGGATCGGAAGTGCTCATAAAACCACTTCTTGGGGCGGGGGTAGGGAGAGGAAAATTCGCAATTCATTGATCAAGCCTAAAACACTTAAGGTAAATATCCAACACTCATGTAAAGACATATTCTAGAGCGAAATATTTAACGAGGATCCTTAAGTCCCCTTTTCCTGTTTTTTTTTTTCTTGTTTGTATGCAGCAGAAATCCGTGTTTTCTCCTGAATACAATGACTCTTTCATTGCCCTCACATCCTCTATGTGTGTTTATGTCCATGTGTGTGTGTCTGTGTGCATGTGTTTCAATTTTGGACCACAACTGTCAGTGCTCAGTGAATATTGCAGCTCTGGTATCAGGGTTCAGTCCTAGGGGGGCTCAGAGACAATATGGAATAGCAGACGTAGATCGAACCTGGGTTGTCCGCTTGCAAGGCAAGCACCCGACTTGCTCTAGTATTGATCTGACCCTTTCTAAGTCAATTATTTCCTCCACATCAGCAAAGCTTCCCCAACACCATCACCCATCCCGGAAACCAACTATTCTCTTCAAAATAAAAACCCCAAAACTTTAGCCCCAGTACTCACCACAACAGCTGACGTTCGCCAAGTGAGGGTGGGATTCCATGTGTGGGGTGCTTTGCAGCTAGTCCTTAGGAAGCAGAAATACTTGATCTGGGAAAAAAACACAAAATTTGGGGCTAGAGACAGCAAAACAGGTAGGGAAATTTCCTTGCATGCAGCCAACCTATATCAATCCCCGGCATCCCATTTGGCCCCCGAGTACCACCAGCAGGAATCCCTGAGTGCAGGGCCAAAAGTAAACCCTGAGCATCTCCATACATGGTACACAGCCCAACCAAAACAATAATAATGAAAAAGTTTCATTTGTAAACCCCACCTACCCAAGCCAATGGTGGACCCGCTCCATCAAAGGACAGAGGACAACTTGGTCTCCTCTGTAGGGAGGCTGGGAACTACCCTTCGAAGTGAATCTGAAGGTCTACATAAGTGATGCCAGGGCCAAAGGCTCCCGGGTAGTGTGTAGTGACGTCTTTGCTGACAAGTTCTGGAGGGCTAAGCCCCACCCTCGACAGGTCCTGCAGTGCTTCAGAAACCAGCCTCTGACCCTTTCCGCCTCTGACCCTTTCCAGAGTTGGACGCGATCTTGGCCAAGGTAACTCACTCACACCTGTGACCCCAGCACCACCGCACAGCCCCCACTGCACCGCCCAAAGTCTCTGGGTCCCCCGATGGTCTTTGCTGCACCTCAGAAACGGCCTGGGTATGGGGAATGAGGAAAAAACTAGTGTGAAACCGACCGGAAAGATGGTGTGCCCCACTGCTCACAATGTGAATATATGGAGGTGCGAGGAGCTCCAGGGACGCAGCGCTTGTCATGTCACAAAATCAGCCTTCACAGCCCCTCTGTCATGCCGTCATGGAGGGGCTCCAATTCCTCCTCTAGGCACAAGACCAATGGCAACGGGCAACCACAACTAGAATAGAAAGGGTTTCTGAAGGGCCCATCTATGACATAACTTGTGCTTATGCCCGGAGACTTAAAGGGCCACGGTCTAGATGCGGAGAGACGCTTTTTGCCCACCCACGTGAATCCATGCTGCAAGGGGGATGGACTGATCAAGGACTAGAGAGGCAGCTGCTTGAGTGGTTGCTCAACAGTGGGGGGCTGGGGATAAAGAGAAGACCCCTGATCCTGTACTGGTCAGTCAAACATTGAACCGATGCCCTCACACAGTTCATCAGGCAAAGCACATGTGGGTAAATTCAAGGTAAATCAGGCAGGTTGGTTCAGAGCACCTGACCTTACGATTCCCAGCGAATTAATCAAGATGGGGCAAAAGCAGTGACTCCAAAGCCAGCCCTGGAAATGCAGAGTGGAAATGTCCTAGCAGAAGCTCAGAGAGCTGGACAGACACTGGAAAAGAGAAAAGTCTGGTTAGAACATCAGAGAGCACTGTCCAATAATACTGTCCAACCAGCCGACACACTACCTCTTGAAAACGCACGACCAGTGTAAACTTGCCTACTAGGAAAACCACAGAAGGCAGTTTCAGAAACACAATTCCAAAGCCAGAGTATGGAACAAGAGCAGGTGGATGCTTGCCTTGCATATGGTATATCTGGGTTCAATCCTCAGAATTCCAAATATACCCCTGAGCACCAAAGAAGTGAAAATCCATGAGTAAGCCCTCAGAAGTGCAGGTGTGCACCAACAACAAAGATATATAGAGTATTTGTGTGTTATACATAATATATAATATATCATATAAATTACACATATATAAAATTTACTTACATTTATGTACATTTACTTATATTTATTATCTTATTCTTACTTTGGACAAACTGGAAGGCTACCATATGTAACCTGCCCACACGGAAGAGTACGGCAAACTCCCCGTGGTGTACCCAATATGCCAAATACCAGTAACAATGATGGGTCTCATTCTCCTAACACTGAAAGAGCCTTGAATGTGGCACTTTTTAAAAAAATTATCTGGGCTAAGACGAAGGAGACGTTACTGGGGCTAGCTCGAGGCAATCGATGAACAACAGGATGGTTGTGATCATGATGTACACGGACATACATATAAAAATCTAGAGTATATTCCAACACTAAGCATGGAGATTAATGGGCAACAAAGCATTCCGGTCACCATGAAGCATTTTTTGGCCTTCAAAAGACCTGAATCCTATTCATCATTCTAGTGAAAACTAGATTAATTGGACTTGGCTAATTCCAATTATAATACTTATTTTTTCCTCTGATATTATTGAACTGATGGGTGGGATGCATGACTGTGACCAAACTTGCAAGTAATCACAGGTAAACAGAGCAGCCTGCTGGAATGTGGGGAGCTTGAGGAACTAACCTATATTCCCAACACTGTCAGACCTTTGATACAAGGGGTCCATTCCATCCTTTCAAATGTCTTTCTACGCACAATAAATTTCATTTAAACTGTTTCCAATAGGTGTCAAAGAGATAGGACAGCAGGTAGGATATTTGTTTTCCACAAGGTTTAACAGGGCCTCAGAGCACCACCAGGAGTAATCTCTTAGCATGTCTTAGTGTGACCCAAAATGATGAAAAAAAGTTTAAAAATTAAAATAACTCTTCATTTCACGCCAATAAAGAACCTTGCCAGTGCGATTTTGCTAAGATGAGTCAAAAAATTACTTATTCTTTATACTTCCACAACGCTAATCAGTACTGAAACAAGGGAGGCAGAGATGACACAGGAGGGAAGGAGCTGGTCACACACGACAGACCTGGATTCTATAAGGTACCCCATAAGGATCCTGAGGTATAGATATCTAAACTTCTTAGAGCTAGGAGTGGGCTCAGCAGGTTGTGGTTCCCCAGACAGAACATGATTCAGGGTGAATTAAAAAAGATGGTATGTCTGTTTCTGTGCCATAATCCCCCAAAGCCCAGGGCCTCTAAGCCAAGCCACAGGGGCTGGAGAGATAGTCCAGCAAGGACGGTTTTTGCCTTGTACGAGGTCTGGTCTGGGTTCAATCCCACCTTCTCCTATGGTCCCCAAGGTAGGAGTAATTCCTGAGGAGGTGAGAGTAACACCTAAGCATGTCTGGGTGTGACCGAAAAGAAAAAAAAAATGCTTGTTGCATATGTATTAGGACACCCACACACTGCCCAGGTAGACAGGTAGGATCCTCAGTCAAGTCCGAGTCAGAGCAAACAATGGGACAGTGGAGAGCCTTGACAGCCTTGAGCGAGCAGCATCTCTTTTGCCTTTTTATTTATACACATTCTTCCTGGCTTTCACCAGAAGATCCAGAAACTACAAGTTAACATACGCGTAAAATCCAAATATCTGGACACTCACATAGACTTTCCCTTACTGACTGACATCACATGAACTTGTCACACACTACCAGGATCATTTCCTTCCTGACAGTACATCTGAAGCACACCTAACACTCTGGTACAAACAAAACAGGCTTTAAGGGGGGCCTGTTTTGACACTGTAAAGTCTTATTAGGGAATCGAGTTATGTAGTATGAAAGTTATGATGTTTCCAAGGTTTATGACTTGGGATATAACTAAGGCTGCAACAGTGGGCAGGGGGCAGGTTGGAGGAGGGATCAGGGAGGAATCCGAGTGAAGAACAGGGGAGAATACAGGAGGAAGAATCAAGAGGAGGAGGCTGGAAGAGTGGGCGAGGGGAAAGAACCAAGGATAATGTTAGAAGGAGAATACAAGGGGAGAATAAGAGAGAATGGAGAAGAGTATCATGGAAAGTAGGGAAGAAAGAATCCAGGAGGAATCCAGGAGAATCAGGAGAGGAGTAAAAAGGAGAAAAGAGAGAGAAGAGTGGAAAATCAAAAGTGAATGGAGAGAGATTGGGATAAACTGTAACTGATACCAACCAGCCAGGCCCTTGTTTTCTCCTTTGTGAACCCATGGCCAGTGGCCATTCAGGGTGGAAAAAGCAGTGTGTGACCAGTGAACACAGGTGGCGAGAGGTTCCGTGGTATTCGTATTTATTTTTTGAATACATAATAAAGGTCCTCTACCCCCAAGAATTGGATTCTGGATTTCTTACTGGCCATGGCTAGCCTGCACCTTAAAAATAACATGCTGTTCCACTGAACTTCTTCATTGGAACAATACTATTGATTTCAGGGGGCTGGAGAGATAGCACAGCGGATAGGGCATTTGCCTTGCACGCGGCCAACCCGGGTTCGTTTCCCAGCATCCCATATGGTCCCCTGAGCACCAACAGGAGTAACTCCTGAGTGCAAAGCCAGGAGAAAACTCTGTGCATTGCCAGGCGTAAACCAAAAAGGAAAAAAAAAATAATAATATTGATATCAAATTTGCAAATCTTACCAGCTCACTCATACTCAGTAACTGTGTCCCTAAAACAAATTGTTGAAAGGTCAAACCTTGAAGCCCTGTTGTGAGTTCTGAAACCAAACACAATACGTCCAATTGAACATCCTTGAATGAGGCAGTGCAGGTGGAGGACAACTCTACAGTTGTCATACCCCAAAGCATCCCAGAACAAAAGGAAATCCCTTGGGGGGATCACTGTGAGAAGCTTGGAAATCCTACAAAAGCTTTTTGGGTTTTGTTTTTTGAACAATCTCAGTGATGCTCAGGGACCAAGGAGGGTGAATGTCATGGACTGGCAAATGCAGAAAAATGTCAAACCAAGAAAGTAAAACACAGGATCATTCCAAGATGGAGAGTCCAGAGGAGTGAAGGGCAATGTGAGAGTTGCACAGACACCTAGATCCAGGAGCCCGAGGCCCCTACAGTCACCAGCGTGTTTCATATGTATTAGGACACCCACACACTATCCAGGTAGACAGGTAGGGTCCTCAGACATTCACCTGCTTCCACGCATTTAATCACTGGCCTCAGGGCTCCTCCTTCAAGCCAGGAGATCACTGGAGGCTTCAACTCAGAATGCCTTGAACCCTACAGAGACGGAGCATGGATTGGTCAGAAGGAAAAGGTGCCAAGTAAGCCCCACGTGTCCCTACAAAAACAGAGTAAATTAGTGGGAAGGCATGAACAGAATCTGCACTTCTGAAATGCCACATATTTGTGGTTATCGAAGAGCTAAGATCTAGCTTTTAGTTTAAGAGTGTAATATGGGGCCTCAGAAAATACCAGCGATAGTATAGTTCTGATCTTGCACACAGCCAAGAGGAGTTTGATCGTATCACAATTTGTACTTTTGTTTCTGTCTGGTTTGGGATCCTCACCTGGGGATGGTCAAGGCTTCCTCCTGAATTTGTACTCAGGATTCACCTCTGCTGGTGCTCAGGGACCACATAGAATGCCAAGAATAGAACCCATGTCCACTGTTTGCAAGACAATCACCGTACCCACTGAACTGGCACTCTAGTCCCAGCACCACCTGGTATGTTATCAGCACACTTGAAGTGATGCCTGAGTGCAGTAAACCCAAAAGCATCACAAATCCAAAAATGGACAAAGTTGGCCAATGTCTGCAATTTGTTTATAAAAGTAAACAGAAAAGGATCCAGGCAGACAGCACAGCATGTGGGGCACTGGCCTTGCTCACACCCAACAGAGGTTTGATTCCAACATTCCATCGGTCTCTCAACAGTCAGCTGTGATCCCTCACTACACAGACCAGAGGAAAACCCTGAGACTTGATGAACCAAGAACCATTGATCCCGTGCACTCAAACAGAACGGTGTCTGATGAAGTGAGACCCTAAGAAATAAATGAACAGTGGTAGGAGAGACATCACAGCGTTAGGACACAGACGGTGCACACACATACAGGTTCGATCCCCAGCAGCACACATGGTCCCAGACTACAGCATGAGTAACTTAATACACAACCAGGAATAATCTGCGAACCGGCAGGTGAAGCCCCAAAGCGAAATCAATGCCAAAGAAAGAATTTGAACTTGACGGACAAATGCAACAGTAGGAGGGGTAAGGCAGCAACCTTTTAAGCTGGCAAATGGGTCCAATACTCAGCACACCATAGGCCTCAGGCAATCCCAGGAGTGATCCTTCAGCACAATTAGTGCATTGCCGTTGTGCCCCCAAATAAAACCAAAATCAAAACCAAAACAAATACACAAAAGTAATATGTACCATAAGAATTAAACTGAGAAGCGAACTCAGGAATGACACAAACTAATTAGCGGGACCTGAACGACAGTACAGCACAAAGGGAGCTTGCCATGCCTGGGGCCATCCTGGGTAGACCCCTAACGCTCCAGAGACTCCTGCAATCCCACAGAGAGTGATTCCTATGCACAAAACTGAGAGTAATCCCCAAACATCCAAGGTGAGCACCAAAAACAAAACCAGGGAAGGAACTAGAGGAACAGCTACTGCACAACTGTCCGACATCCTGGCCCATCACAGTCCCCGCTACTCTTGGATACACAGCCATAGCCTGGGACAGGGAGCCCACGTGGTTCTCTCCAGACACGGTCGGCCCCACACTGCTCTCACCAACGGTTGACAGGTCCTCGTAGGTCTACAGAATCATGTGCCTGTAGTCCTTCCATTGAGAGGCACATCCACTCCTGTGGGGTGAAGCTCACGGTCACATCGGGGAAGGTCACCAAGTCCTGAGCCAACACACAGGGCGGCAAGAGTCAGGGTCTATTTCTACTCTGTTCCCTGGGCTGCAAGGCTAGAACACAGAGCCCTTGAGGGGCTCAGATTCTGTTCCCTTGGAACAGTCTCCATGTACACTCCTGGTTGACAGAACCCAACATCTCTCTAAGACAGCTGCATCTGATAAAATCTGAGTATGCTCTACTACAAGGTTTCTAAAGGTGGCGGTCTTGCTCCTGACCGAGGGCTCCTACAAGCACTGCAGATTAACAACTGCATGGAACCAGTGGGAACCAAATGAGTGACTCTGCTTTCAGCCCAATACACTAAACATACACCCCCTGCACCTCACAGCCCATGTTCGAAAGAGAAGGGGACACGCAATGTCTAGTCACCGACTATGCATGCAGATATGTGCCTGTAGGACTCTCGTCATGGTTCAGGGCCATCCCAATTGGCTTTCGAAGTGGAAAAAGTGTCTAGAGACCAAGAGCTCTGCTGCCTTAGGGCACCCACACCCTGCCCATGGCCTGAGACAGGTAGGGTCATTAGACACTCCCCTGCATGCATGTCTTTGCTCACGGGTCTCAGGGCTCCTCCTTTCAGCTAGGAGATCACAGTAGGCTTTAACTCAGAATGCCCTGAACCCTAGAGAGATGGGGCATGGATTGGTCAGAAGGAAAAGGTGACAAGAAAACCTCGTGTGTCTATATAAAAGGTAAAGGCCCTCCCGTTGTTCATCGATTTGCTCGAGCAGGCCCAGTAACGTCTCCATTGGAGACGTTGTTGTTACTGTGTCTGGCATACTGAATACGTCACGGGGAGCTTGCCAGGCTCTGCCGTGCTGGTGAGATACTCTCGGTAGCTTGCCGGTCTTTCCGAGAGGGATGGAGAAATAGTGGCCATGTGGGCCACTTCTAAGGCAAATGCCCTACCGCACAGAGTAAATTAGAGGGAAGGCATAAACAGAATCTGTACTTCTGAAAAGCCACAGATCTGTGGTTATACAAGAGCTAAGATCTAGCTTTTGGTTTAAGAGTGTAATATGGGTCCCAAGAAAATACAAGAGACAGTATAGCCTCGATCATGCACACAGCCTAGAGGAGTTTGATGGCATCACATTTTGTACTTTTGTTTTTGTCTGTTTTGGGATCCTCATTTGGGATGCTCACAGGCTTACTCCTGACTCTCTACTCAGGAATCACCTCTGCTGGTGCTCAGGGACCACACAGGATGCCAGGAATAGAACCCATGTCCACTGCTTCCAAGACAATCACCCTACCCACTCTACTGGCACACTAGACCCAGCAGCACATGGTATATCATCAGCACACTTGAAGTGATACCTGACTGCAGTAAATGCAAAAATGAACAAAAATGGCCAAAGCCCACAATTGTTTTTAAAAGTAAACAAAAAAGGATCCAGACAGACAGCATAGCATGTGGGGCACTGGGCTTGCTCACAACCAATAAAGGTTTGACTCTGACATTCCATAGGGTCCCTCAAGCCGTCAGCTGTGATCCCTCACAGTCCACAGGCAATCTCTGAGACTTGATAAACCAAGAACCATTGAAAGTGATCCCGTGGACTAAAACAGAGCAGTGCCGGATGGTGTGAGACCCGAAGAAATAAATCAACTCTGGTGGGAGAGACATTACAGCAAAAGGACACTGACTCTGCACACACATCCGGGTTTGATCCCCAGTAGCACACATGGTCCCAGAATATAGCATGAATAACTGAATACACAGCCAGGGATAATCTGAGTATTTGCAAGGGTTATTTCCAAAGCCAAATCTATGTAAAACAAAGAATTTGAACTTGAGGCCAGATGCAGCAGTCGGAGGAATAAAGCATCCCAATCACTGCTCCTATGAGCACTGCAGAGTAACAACTGTGAACGGAGCCACTGGAACCCAAATGGGTGACCCTACTTTCAGCCTAAAACACTATACGTACACCCCCTGCACCCCATATCCCCCGTTCTAGGGAGAAAGGGTCAATCAATGTCCAGACATCTACATATGCACATATACGCCTGCAGGACTCTCATCACAGTTCAGGGCCATTCCAAGTGGCTCTCGAAGCGGCAAAAGTGTCTTGAGCCCAACAGCTGTGCCCGACCCAGAGATCCATTTCTCTGGCTCTCCTAGACCAGCACATGCCCAGAACTGCAAACAGAGCAGCGAGTAAAAGCAGAATGTGTTCCAGAGCAGCGACTCTCTCCTGAGCGTGAAGGACAAAATAAGGAGTAATAAGCATGTCCTTGGACTTGAGTCACTGTAGCTGCCAGGGAGCAAATGACTCCAGCAGACCCCAGGGGGCCCGTGATACACACCATGTAGGAATCCAGAGAACAGAGTCAAGAGGAAGTCCTATGCATCTCCCCTGTGAGACAAAAGTAACTCTAAAAAGAAATAAAGGAGCAGGATTGTGTAACAGGACAGCAGGTTGCAGACAGCGAGTAGGGCTGGTGATCCTCGCCAACCCATAGGGTTCCCTAAGCACTGCCAGTTACAATGCCGGAGTGCAGAGCCGAGAGTATAATCCCCAGAATCACAGAAAACAAAATACCCAGATACAAACCCAGGACTCCCAGCAACCCACGTGGTCCCTGAGATCTGTCAGGAGTGATCCTTGAGCACTGAGGTACAAGTACTCTTTGAGCTGGGTGTGATCCAAAAGCCAAATACAACAAAACTGACACAAACATCACCTCCAACAGCAGCGACTGGCACTCCCACCAGGAGGCACATCACAGGATCCTTCCTGAAATAACTCAGACATATTTGTCCCAGGAAGCCTGAGCACTCCTGTCACTGCAGCACCTCATATTGTTACTCCCCTCCTACCTGGGGTTGGTGTGACAGATGGCATGTCACCATCTTCTGCCGCCTCTGTTTCTTCCGAGGACCAGAAACCTGGAGAAGTCAGAGCTGAGAACATTGGAGAGCAGCACAACTCCCCATCTCTGACCAGCCACACCCTTGGGCACTGGCTCATGGAACCACCTTGGGAACAATGCCAGATGCTTCTGTTTCCCCAGGAGAAGAAAATGAGTGCTGACGTTCCCAACAGAAGGTCTGGGCTTGGCTATGAGAGAGAAAACTCAGCGCTGCCTTGGCCTGGGGTCTCCCCCATGGGTCCCATAGAAGGTGCTCACAGGCCCAGCCAGGAGCTGACTCCAAGGCCAGCTCACACGCATCAGCGCCACCTGCAGGCCGGCAGGAGGACTGCCCCCCGCAACCATAGCGCAGAATGTGGCTCTATAACTGGGGCCGACCCTCTCCTCTATAAAGAAAACCAAACTTTGAACACACATACACACACACACATGCACAGAACCTTTTCTCAGTGTGCTTACCTTGATAGACAGGGGTCTAGACAGAGCTCTGCAACTTGATATGAAAGCAGAAATTGCTGTACGGACAGACTGTAAACTGCTACGATGCTTGTCTTGCTGACACCAATCACTTCTCTACATTCCGGTCGCCGCCACAACACTCCAGGAATAATACCTAAATCTAGAGCCAGATTAAACACTCGGGGTATCTCCAGGGATTTAGAGCCCCCATTCTCCACACCAAAAACTATCCGCAAAAGAAAACTAACATGAACAAACTCCAGCAGGATGCAGTCCTCAAGCACTGGCAGGTGTGGCCCCAAATCCCATCTCACCTGCTCCCCTAGTAGTGAATAGACCCCGGGAGAGTAGCTCAAAGGGTTGAGCACGTGCTTTAAGGTGGGGGACATGGACTCTCAGAGACACATAGACAGAGGGGCAGAGTCCCTGACCATCTCCAAGTTTGTAGCAAAAAGAAGCCAGAAAATAAAAGACAGACTTCCTCCTGCTCTAGGACTGCACCAGCCTCCAGAGTGAGGCATGTACGACTTAGTGTACCTGGTCCCTGGAAACCCCCTTTCCGAATGAAGTTCATTCCAACAGCAGGGCACACACCTGGTCTGGGAGAGAGGGTCAGTGGGTAGAGCGAGGCTGAAAACTTGACAGGTGAACCAAAAAATCTTTTTCTGTGGAAAACAATTACATAGGATTAGCAGAGATAGTACAGTCGATAGGGTGTGTTTCTTTCCAGCAGCTAAGCCAGATTCAATTCTCCACAGCAGTTAGGGCCCCCCTGAGCACTGCCAATCACGATACTGAGCTCAGATCCTCGACTAAGTCCTGAGCTCTGAATGCTTTGAACCAAAATCTACAATTCAAAAATAACAAATCAAAATTTTTCTGTGCAAAGAGGCTGCAGACATAGTACAGCTGCAGAGGTGCTCGTCTTACTGGAGAAAAACGATATTTCTCTACTGCCATCCCATATGGTTCCTTGAGCACCACTTGGAGCAACCCGAGTATAGTCAGGTCTGCCCCCCAAAAACCTACTAAAAGTTAATTAAAACAAACCGATAAAGGCAAGGGAGCCATGGTGATCATTTATCCTTCGTGAGAGCGCTCAGGGCATGCACTGAAAGAGCAGAGGTGACTTCCTGCTAACACTGCACACTCCATTGCAGGACCCCTGTGGCCCCAAACAGCCCTTAGGCACCACCTCCTCTGTCACCAGGCTCTGCATTCTCTCAAAGCTTCCTATGGGACCCCCAGAACCGACTGGAGTTGGGGGGATGTGAAAGTCAAAAGCTCTACCGCATACTATTGGACCCAAGCGAGTGAGGAATCGCCCCCCAACCCCACCCCACCGGGCAGGAGGCACGTACATGGAGGAGACACTTGCCTTGTATGCTGCTGACCAGGATCGAGCCAGCATCCCCGTGGGTCCCCCAGCACCGCCAGGAGAGATCCCTGAGGGCAGAGCTAGGAGTCAGCCCTGAACGAAAATTGTTTCGAAAACAAGAACGAAACAAACGCCTCCCACGGCTTACCTGGGGGAGGAGGCTGCGTGGGAGGCCAGGGACCCCTGCAAGACTAGCCCCCAGGCGTCTTCCTCAACCACTTTTCTTCAGCGCCTCCCGGACCGCCCCTTCACAGCTGCCCAGGGAGACGCCTCCAGCCCAGCCCCCTGTTCCATAAAATGCAGAATAAACGGGACAAACCTCTGGGCGGGGGCTGGGCGTCCAGGGGAGGGGCCACCGCCCGCTCAGCACAGAGCGACCCCCGCTCACAAGGCGGAGACCGCGGAGGCTCAGGGTGCCCAGAGCGAGCCTGCGGAGGAGGAGGCTCTGAGGAGCGGCTCTCTCAGGCAGCTGAGGAGGAACTGGGCGGGACCCCCTAGTCCGCCTGGTCGCCCCTTCCCGCCCCTCCCCGACTGCTCACGCTCCGACGACTCCGGTGCCTGGCGGGAGATTCCGCCGCCCCAAAGACCCCAGGGAAAGGCGGGGCTCCGTGACGTCACCGACACTTCCGGTCAGAGTCTTAAAGGGCCAGGCTCCAAATACTCCTGACTCGTCCTTTCTTTTTTTTTTATGTTAAATGTTCAGTTTATATTGACCATTTGATGCATTAAAGGAAAAATCTGAATAGAAAAGCATGGAATAGTTAATATATTAATCATTAATTTAGCACTCTGAAAATTCTTTCACTATCAAACCTGTTACCAAGAAACCATTATATCTTCCGACAGATCATTTGAGCTTCTCTGTAAATGAGAGCATGGGTTTAAATTTCATAAATGCATTGTACAAAAGAGTTATATATCAACTTAATACTGTAAAATAAAGATAAAGGATATCAAGCTAACAATTTGTTTATTTTATTTTTTAATCACTGAGTTGCCTAAACATAGCTTTCATTGAAAAATATCATTACTGCTCTTCTCAGTTCGTAAAATTAAGAATTTATATAGTGTCTCATAACAAGTCTCAAAATGGAGACGTTACTGGGCCCACTGGAGCAAATTGATGAACAATGGCAGGACAGTGTTACAGTGTTACAATAGTATCTCATAGACACAGGCACACACATTAATGGCATTATGTCATTGTCCAAGATACAGAATAATTTAGCATGCTTCAAACCAAAGCAAGTTACCCACACTGCTGAAGTGTTTGCTATGTTTTATGGAAAAGCCTCTCCATTGACCAGAAAGAGTAGAATTCTTTTTGCTGTCATTGAATGGAATATGTCACTCGTAATAACCAGGAGACAGAAGGCAAAGGAAAGGAAAGGGAGAGGAAAAGAGGCTGGGGGTGGGGAGAGAGAGAGAGAGAGATAGAGAGAGAGAGAGAGAGACTGAAGGAGAAGTCAGAAAAAGGGAAAGGGAAAGAAAGATTGATTCCTAATGAATGTATAAGTGTGCTCTGTAATTTATTTTTTCCTCCAGAAATATTTTCCCTTTGAGAAACATACTTCCAGTTGAATGTTACTGATAGTACCTTTATAAACATGATTTTACTAATAAGACTTCTGTGTTTTATTTCGCCTATTTTCTTCATTTGATAAACTCCCTTTCATCCCCAAAGAATCATCTTTTTATTGACGCCTACCTTTTCTAGTCTTTTCGGTCACATGAGGGCTCCTTTTCTTTATTGTTGAGGCTCTTTGCATCTCTCTCATCTCTTTGCATCTCCCCCACTTAAATAAATGGTACTAAGACAATATCAACATCTATATCAATCTATGTATACGTATATATATATATATATATGTATATATACACATATAATCAGTTCCAGATAGAGGAAGAAATTAAAAATGAAACATATAAACATACAATTTTTTTAAAAAATGAGAAGCATTAACATTTTACATATACATAGTCATCACTTCATAAAATGAATTGGGAGTGGCTCTTTTTTTATATTCAATGAATAATTCATGTAAGATTGGAATCATCTGTTTTTGAACATTTGGTAAAACTCACCTGAAAATCCTCTAGAGCCTATTATTATTTTTTGTATGAAAAATGTATGGGCACTAATTCAACTTTATATAGGATCATTTGGATATCCTCTTTCTCTTTTAAAAAATTACAATAAATGCATTCTCTAAAAATTTTCATGTTTTACGTAAATTTTCAAAAATATTTACATTTGTGCATTATATCCCTTAGTAGATTTTAATCTCTGTTGACCATTGACCATTTCAATATGTCTCATTTATATTCTTGTTTTATTTGTACCTTTGGGGGAACCGGTGGAGCTTTCTTTTTTCAAATTTTTTTTTAGTAGTTGGAAGAAATAGCTAAGAGGACGAAGAACCTCCGGCTCCGGGCACATCTCTTTGATTCCACTGTTCTTCCTGCATTAACATATGCCTCAGAGACCTGGGCCCTACGCAAACAAGATGAGAACGCCATTCAGGTCTCCCAAAGAATAATAGAAAGAATAGAAAGAGCTATGCTTGGAATATCACGTTCCACTCAAATGAGAGAACGAATCCGGAGTTCTGACATCCGTCGACGATCAAGGATCAGGGACGCTGTCTCATTTGCCAAGGTGTCGAAAATCAGATGGGCTGGTCACGTAATGAGATTTAAAGACGACCGTTGGACTAGAGCTGTTACTGATTGGATTCCACGGGATGTCAAGAGACCGCGTGGCCGCCCACCTACCAGATGGTCAGACTTCTTCCTGAAGATCATGAACGATCGGTTTGAGGCCCTTCATGTTCCCAGAGCGAACAGATGCCATTGGGCTACACTAGCACGCAACAGGGACAAATGGAGACGTTACTGGCGCCCGCTCGAGCAAATCGACGACTAACGGGAAGTTAAGTGATTAAGTGATTTTTTAGTAGTCGGAAATGTATTACTCATGTTAAACAATTTTTTTATTTGGTTTATCCCAATTATTTATTTGTTTTCTATATCATTAATTTATGCTTTTGCATTTATTATCACCTTTTGAAAAATTTTACTTTAGTTTATTTTACTTCTTTTCCTGATTACTTTCTTTAATTACATAAATTACTTGCTGAATTTTCAGACATTAGAAAAACAAATGTATGTACTCAAAATTATAGATTTCCCTCAAGCAGCTTATAAACTTTATCTTACCAATGTTGAAATTCAGTATTTTAAAAACTAACTTTCAGAGTCAGAGAGGTGTTTTAGGAAGTTAGGCCTTGCATGTGTTTCTAGTTTTCCCCCGGCATCAGATAGGCCCAATAACCTTCTTCCCAAATCCTAGCACACTAGAAGTGATTTCTGAGCATAAAGCCAGGAATAAGATCTGAGCATAGCTGGGTGTGGCCCAAACCACAATTCCTGGTAAAAGTGAATAAATAGAAACTAAGTACTCTCAAATTTCCATTTTAGTTTCTTTTACTCATGAGTAAATAGAAATTTATTTTTTACTTTCAGGAATTTGTGTTATCTCTATAACAATTATGTTCTATGTTTAATCAGGCTATATGATACCAGCTTTTATTTTAATTTGTTGGTACTAATATTAGTTCTGGCCAGTCATTGTAAGTATTCTCTGTGAGCTTGAGAGAATGTGCATTCTACACTGTTGGCGGACAGTGTATTGTATGTACAACTGAACTTATTTTACGAATCAAGGATATGTCTCAGTGATAAAGCATGTGTAAGGACTCAGATTTGATTCCTGGCGCTTCTAAAAATAAAATAAATAAACGAACAAGTTTATTGCTTTTTAAAATATTTTGTATCACAACTCGTTTCGTTTGGGGGGTGAGTGTGGGCTTTCCAGTAGCAACCAGAAAAACTGCTAGACAAATTCTAAAAGAGCTGTAACACTTTTAACTAATTTCTTGATTTACCTATTAGTGATGATAGAATTGCCCACAAAGACGATGGTGTTAAGTTCTTCACATAAAAAAAGTGTCTGTCTGTGGCAGAGGCAGACTTGGGGTGGGGTTGGAAAGAGGAAAATTGAGGACATTGGTGTTGAGAAGTGTACACGGGTCAAAGGACAGGTGTTTGAGCATTGTAATACTGAAACTCAATCATGGACAACTTTGTTTTTCTCACGGTGATTTAATAAAAGAATTTTAAATACTTGAAATATTTTGAAACTACTTTATTAGGTGCATTTAAGTTGGAATTGTTAAATCTTTCTGGTAAGTCTGAATTTTAAATAATATATAGCAATCATACTAATTTCATTTTGTATTTATTATCTTCACAGGGCAAAGCCTGGCAAGCCACCAGTGAGGTATTCAATATGCAAAAAACAGTAACAACAAGTCTCACAATGGAGCTGTTACTGGTGACTGCTCGAACTATTTGTTGAACAGCGGAGGACAGTGCTACAGAGCTATTTATTATCTTAAATTCTGTTTTGTGTTGTATTAATAAACTTTCATTGACGTTCTTGTGGGCTGGAGCGATACCACAGTGTGTAGGGCGTTTGCCTTGCACACAGCCAACATGGACCCGAGTTGGATTCCTCCGCCCCTCTCAGAGAGCCCGGCAAACTACCAGAGTATCTCTCCCACATGGTAAAGCCTGGTAAGCTACCCGTGACGTATTCAATATGCCAAACACAGTGACAAGTCTCACAGTGTTACTGGGCCCTCTTGAGCAAATCGATGAACAACGGGAGGACAGTGACAGTGACAGTGACCGTTCTTGTGGATATTACTATATATCTTTAGATTTATTGCTAACATTTCCCCCTTATTGTTTTATGTGTTTTTGTACTTAAAAAACACATGCAGCTTAAATTTGTATGTTTTTATCTGCTCTGACAATTTCACATTAAATTCAAGACATATCTATCATGATTCCTCATATATTTGAATTTATTTTGCCACCCAATTTTGCTATTTGTTTTTTCTTACTCTAATTTCTTTGTTTGGTTTTGGGGCCACACCTAGCAATGTTCAGGGGTTACTCCTGGCTTTTCACTTAGGAAGTACTCCTGGTGATACTTGGGGGACCACACGGGATGCCTGGGATTGAACTCTGGTTGGCTGTGTGCAAGGCAAGCACCTTACCCACTGTACTATCTCTCAGGTCCTCTCTAATTTTAAAATAAATTCTGGCATCTTCCCCACTCCTATTCTTTTAGACAGAGATTTTCCTCCCTCATATACATTTTTTCTCCATTGATTTAGAGACTATAAGACATTTTTAAACTTTTAGTCATTACCTAAAAGTTTCCTAGAGCTTAAATACCTTACGAATTATAATTCGGATCAGTAGTTTGGTATTTGTCCCAAATAAATATAAAATTTAGGATTTTTTAATTTTCAGTCAATTCCATCCCCCATCAATACACTAATGTTGACTCAAATATTGTTTATCATTGATTTTTGCTTCTTTAATCTCTTAGAAATTATTATAGCTTTTTATATGTATTGTTAACCTATTAAATGTTCGCACAATCTCTTCTTTTTTAAAAATTTTATTAAAACACCATGAATTACAAGGTTGTTTTTTTCTTTTTGGGTCATGCCTGGCGATGCTCTCAGGTTACTCCTAGCTCTGCACTCAGGAATCACTCCTGGCCGTGTTCAGGGGACCATATGGGATACTAGGAATTGAACCTCAGTTGGAGAGTGCAAGGCAAATGCCCTACCCACTGTGCTATCGCTCCAGCCCCTACAAAGTTATTCTTAGTTGAGTCTTAGACATACAATTTTGCAGCATGCATCCAACCACCAGTGTCAATCTCTCTCCACATATCCTCTTTGCTATCCAGACTTTCTTTTTTTTTTTTTTTGGTAGAGAAAGTTCAATTTTTGTTTCCGTTTCTGGTCTTGGATTTCTAGCAGGACATCTGCTTGGTTGCTAGCAGGACATTGGGGGCTCACCACGTACCAGATAGATTGAGAGGGAGGGGCTGAACACATAGCCTATGGAGGCAAAATGTTTACATTTTCACTAAGGGAATAAAATTCACAAGGATTTCCATGTAAACACCCACCAGTACAGTACTCCAACCCTGACCCCCAACCAAGACCACCAAAAAATAACGCTCAGAAATTACTGCGCGTTAATATTCAGATATCATGTTTTGTGTTTATTTATTTTTGGGGGGACATATTCTGTAATGTTCTAGACTTTTGCCTGACTGCTCAGGGGAACAGGGCTCGGGGAACCCTCTGGGGTTCTAACCATGGATCCTGGGGCAGCTACTCCCAGTTTGACTAATTTTTTTTATTTTATATTTTTTATTTTTTATGTTAAGTATTTTTATTTTTTAAATTTATTTATTTATTTATTTTGAATACCCATCTCTCCACCAGTGACCGGTTCCCACCACCGTGGATCCCAGTATGCCTCCCACCCCCCACCCCCCACCCCAGACTGATATTTTTTAATTGCACAAAACTTCCAATTGCTGGAGTAGCTCCAACTGTTCATGTATTCTGTTACAACAGTTGAGCATGAAACTAAGTCAATCAAAAGCCCAGAATGGGCCTTGGGGTAACCCAGAATGATGCTCAGGAATTGAGGAATGGAAAGCATTCTATGTGTAGTCAATATTCCTGTCTATGTGTTTGTATATCTTCATATCCAGTGGTGTTCTCAAGCTACTCTTAGCTCTGTGCTCATCAACTCTTCAAACAGTGCTCAAGTCGACAATGCACTGAATTCAACTGGGATCTAAAATAGATCAGCCACATGAATTGAAAGTCCCTTCTTCGCTCTGTAGCTGAGTGGTCATTGATTAGTTTAGTAGTGGATGAATTATGCAGCAAAAATTAAATTCTTTCAAAATTTGAACCAGTGCTCAAGAAGAATTATAGAGTGGGTGTGCAGGAGAAAGTCACTTTTTCAGTTGTGTTGACCTATTGTTCAGCTATGAGTTTTAGTTTATTAGAGGAAAATATGAATAAAATGTATAGTAAAATGGAGGGCTGGAGCAATAGCACAGTGGGTAGGGCATTTGCCTTGCACGCAGCCCACCCGGGTGTGATTCCTCCATCCCTCTCAGAGAGACTAGCAAGCTACCAAGAGTATCCCACCCACATGGCAGAGCCTGGCAAGCTCCCTGGGGCGCATTCGATATGCCAAACACAGCAACAACAAGTCTCACAATGGAGACGTTACTGGTGCCTGCTGGAGCAAATCAATGAACAGTGGGACAATGGGACGACAGTGCTAAAGTAGTACAGTGTTTAATAGTAAAACACAAAACTTAGTTATTTTAGAAGTTTACTTTTTAGTTTGAAGAGTTGATATCTGTATTTATAGACTTAATTTCTTGCAATCCCTCACAAGGGCACCTGCCAATCATGGAGTGAAATAGGAACAATGGCTTAGGGTGCACAAGAATGGTGTGGTTTATGATCAATACTTGATTGCTTTGTATAATCAGTTTTATTATTTTCTATGTCAAGGCTTGCTTCACTTTATGTCGACGTAAATTTACTGGGTGTTGAAAGATAGCCCCATGACAAGTGGGCCCTAGCAAAGCAAGTCCCAGCCCATATCCCCCCTGCAGCTGCGGCAGGTTGACAACACCAGGTACCCCCATCTCCTCCTTGCCCCTGGAATTCGCCAGGTAAGGCCACAAGGCTGGAAAAGGCCTAATGAGGCATCTCCTTGCCATGGAATCCGCCTAATAAGGCCACAAGTTCAGAGAAGGCCTAATGAGGTATTTTCTTGCCCTGGAATTCACCTAATAGGGCCATAAAACCCGAAAAGGCGTAATTGACTGCCCGGTGGGATGGCCTGGTGACAGGTACAGAAGAGAGTGGCTGGTGCTGATGGCTTGTTGCAAAATGACTGGCTGCCTGCGTGCAGTATCTAATGTGATAATTCAAATGTATTGGGTGATTTGTGCGTGGGCATTTCTGAAATGCGCGGGAAGATGGCCTATAAAAAGCCCCCTTTGAAGAGGCTCGGGGCTCTCTGTCACTGATGGTTTGCGGTCATGCTGTGAGCCCAAGCATGCTCAAATAAACCTCTTGCTTTTGCATGGACTTGGTCTCTCAGAGTTCTCCTTGACAGGTGAGGCTGTCATGATCTCGGACCCTAACAGGTGTCAGGATATGGGACATATGAGTTAACTAATTTTGTGGGTGCTTATGAAAATGACACGTGTGTAGGATGTGTTTTTTCCTCGCCTGTGCTTGTGGTGGGAGGCTGATGCTCTTGCCTAGCAGGACTGCCCTCCAGATGCTGTGAATACACTCCTCCAAAATTTATTTGTTGACGTCTCCTTGTCTCCTTGGTTCATGACCTCAAAAACTTTGAGGCTCATGTGATATTTGATGTGGACTGAAGCACAACAGTACCTGTGGACAGCTGCAGAGATTTTTTGGCAAGTAAAACAGATTATATTTGGAGGGGCTTTTGAAGGTGTTGAGGGGAAGTGAGTGAGGAAGAGAAGAAAATCAGAGAGAGGGAGTAACGCGTTCAAGAAAGAACACAGGCCTCTCCGCCCTTGGGGAGAACCCCTACACACATCCCAGTATTAGACATGGAAGTATGAAAGTACACATCTCAAGAGGGCGACACATGTGCTGGGGCACTCCACGTGCTTGTGCCCCTGGGCATAAGGAGCACATAAGACCGGGCAGCATATAAGTCGCTACAGAGATTTTTTTCAAAGAACCACTTTGTATATGCTTTGTTCAAACCTTTACTCAGTTGCCCAGGGTGTCTGAAGAACTGATGTCCCCAAATCTCTCAGATTTGGGTATTAGGAGTCCTTTGTTCCTCCCAGGAAGTCACTAACGATCTTCTCTCTGGGCCTTTAAATCACTGTTCGGGACTTTGTGGAAGAATGGACGCAGTGCTAGTGACCCGAGCAGGCCTGCACACGACATGCCGAGATGGACCACAAGGGTCATGTGAAAGATCTCAGAACAAGCACATCATTTTCAGGATCAGTGAGTTTTTTATTGTTTTTGTTTTCTTCTTTGTATCAATTTGGGAAGGGGCACACGAAGAAGTGCTCTGCGATGATTCGTAGTGGGGCGCCAGGAACCACATGGGTGATGGGGATGGAACCCAGATTTCCACTTCATACAAAGCAAGTGCCCTTCCACTGCACTATCACTAGGGCCCACAAACCAGTTCTCTGACACCATTAAGACTTGTGCTAACTTTCTAGAGAAGGCACACTCACAGTATTCCACTATTATGAAAAATACTAGAATTTTTTAAGTTTTCATTTGACTCATTTCAGTGTCTAGGGAGATTAAGTTCCTGCATTCCCAGCATCAGGCTCTGGACTTCCTCCTAAGTTGTCGAGAGACCATAGATGTGGTGGTTGGGATGGAGCCTGGACCTCCACCGTTGAAGTCATATGCTTGCTCCACTGAGCTATCCCAACAGCCTAAAAATATGTCTATTCTATTATGAATCTTGCCAGCTACCTCATATTGATGACCTCATTCTCAATGAAACTGCAGCAATGCCAAATCCTGAAGCTGTGGTTTGAGTTCTGAAATTGATCACAGCAAGCCAGATAATAATTAATCCTATAGACCCTGGATGAATAGGCCAGCAGGCGGATCTCTGTGGTTCTCTCAGTAAAAACAGGCCCACAGAAAAGAGAAGATCCTCTGGGAGGAACACCGTGAGGAGCCTGACAGCCCTCATAGTAATTTGTGGGCTTTTGTATTTGTCTAGAACCAGTGATATCTGGGGGAGCATGGAGTGCTGGGGATCAAACCATGATCAGTCATGGGTAAGAACAACACCATCCCCTCTGTACTGTTGCTCCACCAAAACCAGCTTTGTCAATGGCTCAATAATTCACGTTTAAGGATTAAGGCTGAAGAAAATCTCTTAGTGAGTCAGAGTGAGAACAGCAGGTAGGCACACAGGGTGACAGGGAGAGATCGCTGAGCACCACCCAAAGGAACCCCTGATGACCATCAGGAAAAAACCCTCTGCAACACCAGGCCCCACAACAAAATAAAAGTACTTTTTCCAGTTTGCTCAAAAACCAAGCTAATGATCCGAGGCAAAGACAAGTGTAGGGACAGAGATTGGGGGGGGGGGGAGGTGGTTCTGCTGCTCCTGAAAAGGGCACCCCGACGTTGCGGGCTGTGCAGCCAGGCTGGTAAGTGACAGAGGGAGATGGGACATGGAGGGTTCCGAGTCTCATGGGCACATGACAGATGAAGAAGAATGGAGCAAAGTGAAGAAACAAAGCAAGTTTTCAAGATGCACAGTTTCGGAGAAGGAAGGTCAGCGTAAGCCCGACACACTCACCTGGATCCAGGAGCCCAAGGCAGCCGGGGTCGGCAGCACAATTCACACAAGTTCAGGGCACCACACACTGCGCAGTATCCATGCCAGGGAGGGACCGGAGACACTCACCTGTGTTGGGATCGGAGATCACCCCTGAGGATTCAGACAAAGAGTCCGGCGGGAATGCAAACCACACATCGAGATTTTATTATCCAGCTAGCTGGGCCCTCCCGTTGGTCGTCGATTTGCTCGAGCGGGCCCAGTAACGTCTCCATTGGAGACTTTGTTGTTACTGTGTCTGGCATATCGAATACTCTCGGTAGCTTGCCGGGCTCTCCGAGAGGGGCGGAGGAATCGAACTCGGGGCTGAAGCATCCTAACACATAGGTCAGAGCTCAACCCTGAGTGCTTATAGTCAAGGGTTTATATAGCCATCCTGGGCTCTCAGGCCCCAGAAGCAAGCTCAAAGAAAAGAAAAAAAAACTTCCAAAAGTAGATATAACTTCAAGCATTCCAAATACAAACATGGGAGAAAAAAAAAATCAATGTCATACTTCAAGAAAACATATTGTCAGTCAGATCCAGGATACATGAGACTTGTATATCAAGAAAATATTCCCATAATAAAAAAAATAAATCTTGGGGCTGGAGCGATGGCACAGTGGGTAGGGCGTTTACTTTGCACTCAGCCAACATGGCCGACACAGGTTCGATTCCCAGCATCCCATATGGTCTTCCAAGCACCGCCAGGAGCAATTACTGAGTGTATGAGCCAGGAGTAACCTCTGAGCATCGCCAGGTGTGACCCAAAATGTAAAAAGACTATCAATGTCATACTTCAAGAAAACATATTTTCAGTCAGATCCAGAATACATGAGACTTAAATATCAAGGAAATATTCTCATACATCAAGACAGCAAGAATTCCTATAGGTCAAGGCATGTTATCAGTCAGACATAGGACACAAGATACAGGTGTGTTGACTCCTAACTCTCCAGTCCTGTGTCTGTGTAAACATCAGGGGCTATTTCACGCCAATTTGCTCCGTTAAGTCATATCCTCAGGGCCAGAGTTGCTTCCCACCAAATTGTACTTTCATCCAATTAACTCGTTTATGTCATATACCCTTCATGGCCGATCGACCAGGGTGAGAAATGTTTGGCTAGGTGCTCTTTACAACCAGGGTGACAAATGAGAAATGGTGGGCAAGCTGCTTCTCACAATTCATTGTACCTACGAGGACTGTCCTCCCATTGTTCATTGATTTGCTCAAGCAGGCCGAGTAATGTCTCAATCGTGAGACTTGTTACTGTGTTTGGCATATCAAATACATCACGGGTAGCTTGCCAGGCATTGCCGTGTGGGCGAGATACACTCGGCAGCTTGTGGGGCTCTCTGAGAGGGGCTGAGGAATCAAACTTAGATCGGCCTTGTGGGTCTCATGCAAGCCAAATGGCCCCCTCTGTGTTATGGCTCCAGTCCCTCTTTGATACATTTTACGGGTTCAAGCCACATGCAAGGCACTGGACTAATACCCATTGGATTATCGTTTTTTATTTTTCTCTTTATTGTGAGGATTTTCCTTTACTGATTCACCATGAGCTATTTACAAAGCTTTCATGGCTAAGTTTCAGTCATTCAATGATTGAACATCCAGCCCTCCACCAGTGTATTTTTCCACCACCGAAGTCCCCAGTATCCCTCTTGCACCCCCACCCAACCCCACATGCTGCCTGTATGGAAGGCACTTTCTTTTTCATTCTTTCTCTACTTTGGGGCATTATGGTTTTCAATACAAATACGAAGAGGTTATCATGTTTGGTTCTTTGTCTACTTTCAGCACACATCTCCCAACTCTTGGGCAGTGCTCAGTGCTCAGTGCTCAGGGATACCATCCCTAGCAATCCCTCCAACCATCATTGATCTAGTCACTGGACTCTTTCTTAAGCTCCTTATTTCTCACTTTTCTAGAAATAAATAACAGTTTGAATTCAAACAAGTTAAAGGCTTTGTTTACCAAATCAGTTGGGGGTGTGCAAAGCAGGAAAAAGTCAGTTCATTTGTACTTGAGAATTGTAACATAAAGAATGACTAGGAGTGTTCATTATTAAGAGATTAAAGTGTTAGATCTGCAGTATTTACAATAGGGTTCCCCAACCACCACTTGGAATAATTCTTGAGTGAGTAGACCAGAATAACCCCTCAGCCTCAAAGGGGTGGGATCCAGAAATGGAAAAAAATGGCCAAAGGGCAAGCTGTGAGGATCTCAGAGATGATGGAGGCATTGTTCATCCCAAAGGCTGCCGGAGATTGAATGAATCATTCAAGGTAAATTGAAATTCCGATTTTAGGGACTGGAGGGCATTTGCCTTGCACAGGATGACTGGGATACGATCCCAGCTTCCCCTCCCAAGTCCACCCGGAGTGATCCTGCCTTCAGAGCCACTGGGCATTTCTGGCTGTACCCTTACCCTCAACTCCCCAAAAAACAAGTCTGTTTTGTGAATTGAACAGAAAGGTCGATGTCAGGGTGAGCAGGTTTATGAATGACAGATGTGTCAATTCAATCTCTGTGATCAAGGCTTTCTATGCCTGTAGATGATTTTCTGAGCTCACCTCCAGTATCACATGGTTCCTTGCTACCACCGGCAGTAATCAGCTACCTGGGCAGCACTGGGTGCTTAGTATTTCCATCTTTGGAGTGGGTGCCAAAGCCAGCAGTACTCAGGGCTTATTCCTGCCTTTGCACTCCGGAATCAATCCTGCTGGGGCCAGGCTCAGAGGGCATACACGGCAGTGCTTTGGGGACCATATGGGGTTCTGGGTCTCCAACCCATGTCAGCTGTGTCAAAGCAAATGCCTTACTTATGCTACCATCTCTCTGGCCCCCACCATTTTTTTAGCTTTTTGGGTCGCATCCAGCGATGCTCAGGAGTTATTTCTGCCTCTGCATTCAGGAATCACTCCTGGCGATGCGTGGGAGATCATGGGATGCTGAGGTTCGAACCCAGGATTGACTGGGTGCAAAGCAAGTGCTTATCTGCTGTACTATCTCTACTACCCTGATTTAAAAGACTTTTCTCAAAGTAATTGTGTCATCTTTTTCCAATGTCCAGAAAAAAATCCCATGCTTACTAAATACAATGTTATTTCTGTGGTTTTGGAGAGTGGCTGGGCCACATCCAGCGGTGCTCAGGAATTGCTACAGAAGGTGCTCAGAGCACTGTATGTAGTTATGGGGATATGAACCAGTGCCCACCATATGCCAGGCAATATCCATACTAGCTCTTCATTTAAAAATGTGATTGCAAAGAAGCTGTGTAACAGTACTCCCGGGGCTGAATTATCTGCCCTTCTCCCCTTCAACACTTCCTATGTTGAAGTCCTAACATCCAGGACCTCCTAATGGTTTGGAAGGAATTTATGTAGGCAGGCAGACAGATAGGGAAGGTTCTCTACCAAGGTAATGCCAGTAAATTTCCCGGGAATAGCTGTAAGTTTGTGAAGGCCAACCCTGCAGAAAACGGAAACTAAGGCCTGATCAGACCCTCACTTATGGCCAGAGAAGCTCCTGCAGAAATAAAAGGCCAGGGAAAAAATTTCAAAGAAGACCATCACCTCTCCCAACGTCCCTAGGCAACCTCCTTACCAACAACGGACTTTTACCTAGCTTAAAACCCCACATGAGTGCAGGCTGGAGAAACCCTATAAAGGCCACCTTGAACAAAGGAATGGCGCGCAAATGCTGCCTGAGCCCATGTGCTGCTTGTACCCACATGGGTGAGCACATGTGTCGCCCACATATCCCCTCTAGAGATGTGGACATTCATGCTTTCCTGTCTGATACTGGGGTGTCTGTAGTGCTCTCTCTGCCCTTGGAGAAGCCCAGGATGCCTCCTGATTGTGTTACTCTCCACTCTCCAACTTTCTCTCCCTCCTTCCCTTCAAAACCTCCAATTAAAATCTGTTCAACTTCACTGCTTGTCTTCATTAAACAATGAATACGACTCCTGAAATTCTTTTTTGAGAGTCGAGACAAGACCCCAGTAATCTGTAGGTGAAAACGGATGTTGGAGCTATAGGTAATAGGCTGGATATTTATTTTATTTATTTATTTATTTAAAGATTTTATTATTGAAACCCTGTGAGATAGACCCTTACAAAGATGTCCACGTTAAGATTTTCAGTCATACAGTGTTCCAACGCCCATCCCTCCACCAGTGTACATTTCCCAGCACCAGTGTGCCAGGTTACCTCCCGTCATCCCCCACCCAGCCTGCCTCTACAGAAGACACTTTTCTTCCCTCTCCCTCCCTTCTTTCCTCCCCACAGTCAGCAGATTTCTTGAAGTTTTGAGGAGACACATCCACTGGTGCTCAGGGCATCAGAACCCTCGCCTGTGTGTCCTGCACACTGACCACACACCCAGTCCATCTTTTTACTTCTCTGTCCAACAGTGCTCACTGACCACATTGAGGCATTTCTGTTCTGAAATGTAAGTAGTTCACTTGGATTTTATGGGGGTTTTGATGTCCCTTCGGAACATCTGAGTACATGTCCCCATATCTGGCCTAACCACAAGGTCATAACAGGGTGCAGGTGGGAGTTACATTATCTATTCTGAGCCAGCTTTT
>NW_026606489.1:0-36497 GCF_029834395.1 Sorex fumeus | reverse complement strand
TCTTTAAATCAGTGAACGTTAAACAGAGAGGCCTCTTGAACTCCCTAGAAACCTCCATGAGTTTGGTTATCGTGTGGATATGGTCGATGGTGCTGAATCCTTCGCAGAACCCAGCTTGCTCGCATGGTTGTCCTTCATCTAGTGTTCTGCTAATCCTATTAAGGATGACTCGAGTGAACAACTTGTAGATGACAGAAAGTAGGCAGATCGGGCGAGAGTTAACAATGTCATGGATGTCTCCCTTCTTGAACAGTAGTACGGTCCTGCTGGTTTTCCATTGGGATGGAAACTTGCATTCAGACAGGTAGCGAGTGAAGAGCCGAGCCAGTGTATTGATGAGTACTGATGGCAGGTTCTTCAGGTGTTCAGGTCTAACCTTGTCTGGGCCGGGTGCTGTTTGTTTCTTTACTGACGAAATGGCGTGTCAGATTTCGGGAGGGAGAACGTTGGGAACGACATATCCATCCTGTGGAATTTGGTATGTTGGCAAGTGGACATGGCTATCGAAAAGATTGGAGTAGAAGTCATGGATAATCTTCTCCATTGCCATTCTGGAGGATGTGAAGGATCCATCAGGACGTCGGAGGGCAGCCATCTTGGTCTTGTAGTTGGCGAAGGACAGGCGGGCGTAACGAATACCTTTCCCAGCTTCTGCCGCATCTACCAGTACTTCTGCTCTTCTCTCTTTGAGGTCTTCCTTGATCGCATCTCTGCACTGCTTTGCGAGCTCGACGTTAGCTTGCGGTTGCCTGGGGCATGCGCCAAACCACGCTGACGATTTTAGCTCAAGAGTTTTTGAACGCAGGCGTTTTTTTTGTGGCTATCTCTCTCTTGGCGTTCCTCGCACAGTCATGGAGGTGCTGAACCAGTGGATCGTATTCCTCACCAATGTTGTCAACAATGGCATCTTCCCATGTTGCCACAATAGTGCCAAAGAGTTCCCAGTTGGTGGTCGTTCTGGGAGTTCTCTTCTTGAACTTTGCAGCCCTTTCTCCCCGCTCTGTGAAGTAGAATTTTGCACGAAGGAGACGGTGGTCCGATCCCGTTTGGAATTTTGGGACAACAGCGACATCGGTCAGGCAAAACCCTCAATTGAATATGATGTGGTCTATTTCATTGTGGAATCGTCCACCGGGAGACTCCCATGTCCAACGTTTAGATTCTGCTTTCTGGAACTGTGAGTTACCATGGATGGTCTTGGTCGACATGATGAACTCAGACAGTCTCTCACCCTGTTCGTTCCGTTCTAGGCCATGGGTCCCGATGTGAAGTTCTTCAGCTGATCTTCTCGGTCCTATCTTGGCATTAAAATCACCCACAATGATCTTGTAGAAGGTGTGGTCTTCTTTAGAGAACTTCTCCAGCTCCATGTAGAACTTCTCGATTTCTCTGTCATCATAATGAGATGTTGGTGCGTAGACAACGAAGATAGAAACGGCAGGCAGTAAGGCACATCTATTCAAATGTAAACGTCCAATTCGCGTTGTTAGGCATTCAGTGAATCAATACTCTTGGCCAAGTTTGTGTTGAAAAGGATACTGATGCCTCCGACACCTCTTTTATCGCATATTCTGAGGAAAAATTCTTCTCCAGTGTCAAAAACTGCATGGTGAGATTCGTGCCTTCTTGTCTCGGTCAGACCAATGATGGCATACTTGATCATTCGCGCTTCTAACATCAGGTCCTCGATGGATGTATCTGATGCTAGCGTACGTGCATTGAAAGTACAGATGATCATTTTTGTCTTCCTTCGTTGTGGCAGCCTAGTATGGCCTTGAGATTTTGTCGGCCTCTCCTTTCTCATCCTTCTCAGTGCTGCCATGTCGTTGAAGCCTTCAGGGTCAGGTGAATGAGACCAGTGTTAGTTACTGGTTTTGGCATATCGAATACACAACGGATAGCTTGCCAGGCTCTTCCGTGCGGGAGGAATACTCTCGGTAGCTTGCCAGTCTTTCCGAGAGGGATAGAGGCTTTTGGAGCGACCTCCAATCACCCTTGTAGGTGTTACATATTTGAACCCTACAAATATGGTACGACAATTCCGGAAGATGGGTATTTAGTGTCTTATGATGTGTTGCGCGGCCCGAAGCGGCTGCACAGGTCCGGAAAGCATCCTGCAGTGTGGCGAACCCTGGGTAGTGGAGGTAGTTTCACTAAAATTTTCTCACTAAAATTGTTTAATATTTGGAGGAAGTCATACAATTTTGATTTAATGTTTCAAAAACTTTTTTTTATAGTCTAATCTTATTGCCATTTGCTTAAGTACTTCCATTTTGGGGGAATCTGGGGAAGCTGCACCTAGCTACGTCCCTGTAGACCATTAATTCATGTCTTTATAGAATAATACTGATACATTTCTTTTTTTTTTCCTTTTTGGGTTACACCTGGTGATGCACAGGGGCTACCCCTGGCTCTGCATTCAGGAATTACTACTGTTGGTTTCTAGAAGTTTCCTGCATCCGGTCTTGGAGCTCACCAATGATTTCCCCAGATGTTGTTACTCCATTGAAATTTCTGCTTCACCTGCCACACTCTTTGCTTCAATCGTTTCTGTTTGTACTTGTCTCAGTTCCACCTCATACGTTGCTGTGCTTTGCTGACTGATTGAGCCAGTATTTCTCTGAGCTCAGTAGACATCACAGTGTTCCTAAAGTCTTTATGTGAGAGTTTGCAAAGCTAGTTGATACCGATAGAACCTTCTAGGCTATTGTCTTCACTCCCTGGGCTCGGTGGGCTTTTGTGCTGCTTCTTGTTATCTCTGTGGGACGTGCTGATGACCCTCAGACAGGAGATCTCCAAGGAGGTGCTGGCCATCAGCATGGAAGGGATGCTTCCACAGGGCATGCCAGGCAGGCCTGTTGCTGCTGAGAGTGCCGTGGTGGACTGAGCTGGGTGCCGTCCCGGGCCAGCGAGACGGTGCTGACCAAGGTCATGCAGCGCCAGTGGGCGGACTTGCCAGTAGGTCTGGAAAGCGTCCTGGAGTGTGGCGACGGCTGGGTAGTGGAGGTAGTGTCACTAAAATTTTCTCACTAAAATTGTTTAATATGTGGAGGAAGTCCTACCATTTTGATTTAATGTTTCAAAAACTATTTTGGTAGTCTAATCTGATTGCCATCTGCTTAAGTACTTCCATTTTGAGGGAAGCTGGGGAGGCTGTGCCTAGCTACGTCCCTGTAGACCATCTTCACCCTCTAAGACCCATATGGGGACACGCCCCAGGGACAGCTGGCCACTGTGTGGGACACTCACAGCAGCATGCGTAGGTGAAGCTGGAAGAAGGGGTGCTATGGGGTGCATGAGGGAGACAAAAGCAGAGGCCAGGTGTCCTCGGGATTCATTTCCTGTGACTCCCATCCCAACCTTCGCTCTCTCCCCTTGCACTGGGAGCCCCTGGGGTGCAGTGTCCCTGGCTCACCGTGACTCCCCAACACTGCTGCTCTAGACTGTGGATCTAAAGACAGTCCTGGGGAAGGGGTCACTTCTCAGGCTGCGTTTCCTGGGCAACGCACAGTGTCCCATTGGAAAGGGGCCTTTGTGCACCCCCTCCACGCCCAGACGTTGACGCACACCCCGTGTCCACCTCTGCCCCCGTCTTCACATGCGACTTCCGGGAGCATCTGCGCCTGGTTCTCCCCCGAACAGGCTCCAGGACACAGCGGGGGTGGGCTGGGACACGGGGCTCTACGCTGTCGTGAGGGCAGCAGTGACCCACCTTTTCGGGGGGAGGGTGGCACTGGATTTGTTTCCCAGGAGCTCCAGCTCCAGGAGACTACTGGGGGGAGGTGACGGTCCCCCATCCCCCGCCCACCCCACACACAAGTTCGCCAGCGCCGCGCAGTCATGAGTTACTATTTTCTTCAACATTTATTTTTATTTTATTTTATCTTTAATTTTGATAAGTGAGACTCCAGGAGGTAGTGTTTCACGTGCTCTCCTGCGATCCCCAGCAGCAAAAGAGACGCTGCAGCCTGCTCCGGAAGCTGTCATGCCTGGGCGGCTGTGCTACACTGGAGAGGGTAGAGTGACCCCTTGGGCTCCGTCCCCGCCTGTGTCCAGCCCGAAATGGCCACCACCTTCTCCTCCTGTATCCACGAGGCCCGTCCCGGCCACCGTGGATTGTTGGAGCACTAGCCTGCCTCTCGGCCCCCTCGGGGCGCTGGTCCTGGGGGAAGGCCCGGCTCACAGCGGGGGAGGCTGGCAGCTGCACCCCCGCGAGTCTCAGGGGGCGTGTTCCCAGATGGAAGGAGGGAACGGATGGGCAGTCTTGTCCTTGAGGTAGGCTCTGGCCTGTGGGAGGCTGGGCAGGGCAGACGGAGAGAAAGAACAGGACCGGCATATACAGGGCCGGGGCCGGGGGCCTGGCCGATGGCGTTGCCGGTGAACGGAGGAGGGGCCGTCAGGGGTCATGCACAGCTTCCCAGCCAGCCCTGTCTGAGTCCCAAGACTTACCAAGCCCGTGCCCGAGGCTCCCTGAGGCACCTGCTTCCGGGGAAAGGCCGGACACACCAGCTCTGGGAACCCAGAGCCCAGGGTCCCTCAGGGACCTGCCGTCCTCTCTCCTGGGAACCTTGGTCTGTCCTGTGTCCCCCGCCCACCTGGAGGGCAGTTCCACTGCTTCCCACCCTGGTGTGGTTCACTGGGACCCCCAAGGCCTCAGGCTCTGCCTGTCTCCCTCCCGACTCTCCTCCAGTGCCCTCACGGGGCCGCTGTCCACAGGGACATCTTCAACCTGTGGCCTGGCCCGGATCGCCAGGACAGGGAGTGTCCCCTGGCAGAGCCCAGGCGGGAAAAGCCGACCCCCTCACCTCGGTGTGTGCAGAGCCTCTCCTCCTCCAGGCAGGCTTCCAGGGCTGAGAAGAAAGGGGGAGTGAGGGCCTGGGCCTCTCAGAAACTCAAGGAGCCTCCCCAGGCCTGGGCTCCTGCAGGGAACTGCAGGCTGGGCTCTCGCCTGATTCAGTCCCAGGGACGCTGAGCCCATTCTCAGTCCCTGTCAGGCCAGCACCCTGGTGCCAGCAGCACCCTGACCAGTCTGTGCACTGTGCTGCCTCACAGAGACCCTGGGCCACCTCTGAGGGTCTCTCAGGTCAACACTGTCCTGGTAGCCCCCGTGGAAGCCCCTGTGTGAGTGACCCCTGCCCCGTGGGGTCAGTGACCGCAGGTCAGTGGGGAAGCATGTACTCTCCCCGGACCTGGGATCCCACAGGGACAGCCATTTCTCTCACAGTGCTGGAGGGGTTCTCCCTCACAGATTCTGGCCCTGAGGTAAACTGGGTCCCCCAGAACATCTCGCCCTGTCCCTCATGTCTGCGAGAGAGAGGACTGATGCTCTCTCCTGGTCAGACGCCCCGTCTGGTTCTTACAAACACACCTGCCCTCTCTCACCTCCAGGAAGTCTCCAGACTCTACCTGGTGCTGTTCCTTGACTCCAAACGGGCAACAAATGTCTTGAGCAAAAGCCAAAAGAGGATTATTGAAACACTTGAAAAGTAGGGGCCCTCCAGGCAGGGAACCAGCCATTCAGGCAGATATGGAAGGATTATGGGAGAATAAGACTGAGACTCCATCTTCATGGGATCAGAGAACTAATGACTTGCCTGTGGCAACTGAGCCAGAGAGCAGTAGGCCCGTTTATATAACCTCTGCTGACATCACGGAAGCCTGAGGAGTCACAGAGGGTACCGGGCGGGGGAGGGGACCCCATGCATGGCTTCCATCGCCCTTGCCTCACCCAGGTCTGGGTGGTCTCTCCGCCCGCCTTGGTCTCCGGTTTCTCTGCCCTCCCTGTGTGGCCCTTCCCAGCCCGAGCCCTGCTTCCTGGCCTTGGCTTTGTTCTCTCAGGGACCCAGACACCCTGTGTCTGAGCTTTCCGTCTGTTTGCCTCACCGAAACTCTGACCTGGCCACTTTCCTATCGGCAGCGTCCTTGTTTCACGTCCTCTTTCCTGCAGACCCTCCCAGCAAAGTTTCTGTGTGATTCTGGAACTTGAGCTCCCGGCGCTGTCCCTCCGTGTTGGGTCTCGAAATCTTCCACATCAGGTTGGGCATGGTTCAGCCTTTACCACCTCTCCTCAGTGATGCTGGGTCCATTGCATCTCTGACACCCACTGCACTCAAGGACCGATAAAATAAATGGAATCCATCCAACCTCAGGCCATGGGGAGGGGCGTTGATGCCTCATTCTCTGTTGATGCTGAAGGTCATTGACACCATGATTCGGCGTTATTGTGATCCTTTGACAAGCCAGGAAGTCGTTTTCATTGCAGATGTAAACAATCCCCATTTTTATGTTTCTTTGAGGCTGCTTTTTGGTGTCAGCCAGCTATGCTCAGGGCTTCCTCCTGCTCTGCATTCAGAAATCAGCTTTGTTTACAAGAAATTTTGAACTATTTTATTAATGTATTTTTTTATTTAACCACTGTGAGATGCGGGTGTGAGATAGTTCCAAAGTTGTTCATGCTTGATTATCAACCCTACAATGTTCCCATACCTGTGACCACCAGTGTACATTTACTAACACCAATATTTCCAGTTTCCCTCCACTGCCCCCCCAAAAGTCTTCTTTTATGAAGGTAATTCCCCCACACACACACACCTTCTCTCTGTTTCTCTATTTGTCTCTTTCTGTTTCTGTGTCTTTCCCTCTATTTCTCTCTGTCTCCTCACTCTTCTTTCTTTACTTTTTGAACATTATGGTTTGAAATACAGATCTCTCTCTCTCTCTCTCTCTCTCTTTCTCTCTTTGTATTTATATTTATACACACACACACACATACAGATAGATCATGTATTTGATGGTCAGTATCAGGATATTCATATCTGTTCCATTGGTCTGTGGGTCTCTCTTGATTCCAATACCATGTTCTTTTAATTACTACCACATCCTAGTAATTTGAAGGTGAGGAAGGTGTTGTCTCCCATCTTCTAATCCCCAAGGATTGCTTTTAGCTATCTGTGGAGGTTTATTTTCCATATAATTTGCAGAATGTTTAATCTATTTGTTTGAAAATAATCATGGGTATCATTACAGGGTATAGGATAAAATTGTTTTCTCCTTTCTCCCTGGGTGCAGGGAGCTTAGGTTTATTGGGTTATACCTCTCACACTGCTCCGGAGACACTCCCATTCCCTTGATTGTTGGAATATATCTCTAAACAGTTTTCGGCTTAAAATTGGATGGTCCTTTCTCCCTGGCCACAGGAAGTTTAGGTTTACTGAGTCATAATTATCACAGTTCTCCCAAGGTGCTCCCATTCCTCTTTGTTTATCTATAACCTCTTTCTTTGTGCTCTGCTTCCCCAATCGGTCAATCACCTGTATCCCCTAATCAGACTCCGTTAACTTGTAAGGTCAGATCCTTCTAAGGACACTGACAGGACTTGTGTTGGTAAGTAAAACATTGCCTTTCTCTTTTCTTTATGTCCTTTTCATAGTGACTTCAGAGCAATGTCCTTTTTGTACAGACACAGGAAGACAGTGAATGGTATGCTTTTGAAACTTGAGGGTTAACTGACTCCAGATATTTGCTCCTATTTCCTTGACTTAAGCCTTAGTTGTCCTTAGTTCCTAGCACCCCAGAAGGAAAGTCCCAACCAGAGACTGGACCGACCCAGGGCAGACACTGTGCTCCCCGGCATCAAAATGGTCCAGGCGAAGTGCCATTAATACTTCACTATAAGTCAAGAGCATGGTCATGGGCAAATTCTGTCTTGATTCAAAGAGTAACAACTGGATTAGGACCCTGCTGTGGTTAGGAAATGCATTTTTAGGAGCTTTTTTGGTAGAGTAATTAGGATTTTCTCAGTATAGTATCATATCATCTGCAAATAGTGAACACTTGACTTCTTGCTTTCCTATATAGATGCTTTTGCTATCTTTTCCTTGCCTAAGTACTATGGCAACCATTTCCCGTACTATATTGAACAGGAGTGGTGAGAATGGGCCACCTTGTCTTGTGCCTGATCTTAGAGGGAATGCTTTTAATTTTTCCCCATTAAGATTAACTATTGGTATGGGTTTTTCTATATTGAGGAATGTTCCTTCCAATCTCATTTTGTTGAGAGTTTTTGTTATGCTCTATCTTGTCGAATCCTTTCTCTGAATCTATTGGCATGGGTTTTGGTTTTTTTTTTTTTTTTTTTTTTGAGGGAGGTGTTGTTGTTTGTTTGGTTTTTTGCATGTGTCTAACCAGTTTTCCCAGCAGCATTTGTTGGAACAGGCTCTCCTTACTCCATTACATATACCTAGCCTGTATTATGAATGAATTGCCCTTACATTAGAGGGTTTACCTCTGAGGTCTTAACTCTGTTCAGGTGGTCTGCTTGTTCTAGTTTCATGTGCTTTTGATCACTAAAGTTTTGGGAAAAGACAAGTTTGAGAGCAATCACTCCCATCATTTTCTCAGCAATGCTTGGCTTTTCTGATAACTCTTTCCTTCTCCTTTTCTGTTTGTTTCTTGGGAGAGTGGTGTCTGTTGCACACTGGGCTGTCCACATGACTTATTTCTAGATCTTTGATAAGGGATGCCCCCTGAGATTTCCTGAAGGAGTTAAAAGATATAAGCAGTGCAGAGGATTGACTAGGTACTGACCCATGTGCCTGACAGGCCAGTGCCTTAAGCCCTACACTGTCTTTCTGACCTCTGGTAGTTTTTTGGTTTTATAAGAATTTTCAAAGTATTTTGTATATGTCCAGAGAGATTGCCATAGACATTTAATTTGCGAATACATTGTGTCTGTAGGGTGGTCATCTTAACGATGTTGATATTTCCAAGGTATGAACATGGAATATGTTATCATCTCCATGTTGTGTTCAATTTCTTTTATAAGTGAAATAAAAGTTTAATCAGATATTTCTTTGATTTGCTTCGTTTAACTGGTTCTGAGATACTTGGGTTTTTAAAGACACAATCATAAATGGGGTAAATTTTTTCTATCTATATCATTACGTGTTTACATAGGAAACAACTGTTTTAAGTTATTGTTGTTGTTTTGTTTTTTTCGACATGGACTGTGTAACCTGGTATTATACTGTATAGGCTTGTAGTTTCTTGGGGTTTTTATCTTTAGGTTTTTACACGTACAATATCATGTCATATGCCCACTGCAGCACTGTCCTCGCGATGTCCATTGATTTGCTCCAGCAGGCACCAGTAACGTCTCCATTGTGAGACTTGTTGTTACTAGTTGTTTTGCATATCGAATATGCCACAGAGAGCCTGCCAGTCTCTGCCACGCGGGCAGTATACTCTTGGTAACTTGCTGGGCTCTCTGAGAGGGACACAGGACTCTAAGCCGGGATGGCCACATCAGCAAGGCAAAGCCCCACCACTGTGCTATACTCCAGCAAGTCATATGTTATTAGTAAATTTTGAGTTTTTTTTTAAATTTATATTAGTGAAACACCATGAGGAACAGTTGGAGACTTACAAATGTCTTCCTTATGTCTTTGAGTCTTCTTATTATGTTCTCTTTCAGCTGGCATCCTTTGGGCTTCTTGGATCTGGATGCCTGCATTCTCAGCTCTGGAAACTTTTTATTTTGTCTTTTAAACAATTTTCTTAATGAATTAGTGTGAGGTACAGTTAAACTTACAAACTTTCATGCTTATGTTTTAGTCATACATTGATCGAGTACTCATCCCACCACCAGTACACATTCTCCACCACCAGTGTTCCATGTATCCCTCCCACCACCCCCACCCCATCCCCATCTCCCCTCTGTGACAGGCGCATTCCCTTTTACTCTCTATTTCTCTCCTTGAGGGTGTTGTGTTTGCAATGCAGATATTAAGTGGCCATCATGCACGCTCTATGGTCTACATTCAGCACACATCTCCCATCCCTAGCGGGCCCTCCAAGCACCCTTTACTTGATGGTCCCTTCTCTACGTGAACTGCCTTTTCCCCCAGTATGCGGGGACTGCTTCCAAGACGTGGAACAATCCTCCTTGTCCTTATCTCTACTCTCCTTGGCTGTTAGTCTCCCATTGTGTTATTTTATATTTCACAAATGAGTGCAGTCTTTCTAGGTCTGTCCCAGTCGTTCTGACTCATTTCACTTACCATGAGACTTTCCATGTTGATCCACTTCGATGCAAATTTCATGACTCCATTTTTTCTAACAGCTGTGTAGTATTACTTGTGAAGGTGTGCCCCAGTTTCTTTAACCAGTCATCTGTTCTCGGGCACTTGGGTTTTTTCTAGATCCTCGCTATTGTCAACGGTGCTGCAAACAACTTACTGTTGCAGATGTCATTTCGACTATACTTTTTCTGCATCTCTGGGATATACTCCCAGAAGTGGTATTGCTGAGTTAAATGGGAGCTCAATTTCTCATTTTTTTGAGAAATATTCATACTAGGGGTATGGTGCCGCCAGCAGGTCAAACTGTGCCTGTGAGTCGAGTGCATCAGCCACCTGATGGCGCCTTCAGATTTTCAGATACCCCACAATTGCTGCATGCCCTTGTCCAGACCTCAAAAACTTAGGGCAAAGTTTGCCAAGAAAGTTAATGGCTGAAAGTTAGGTGTGTGGGAGACACACCCACAAACTACCTCGGGCTCACCTATATAATTAGAGGATTGGCCTCTCTGGTTTCTGATCGAACTGCTTAACTGCTATGATCCCAGAGACTCAGAAACAAATCTCAAACACCAATGGCTTTTGGCTGAAGTGCGTCCAATCCCTGCTGTAGGTCACAGGCACTGGGCCACCAGAGGTGGAAATAGGTTTCGTGCTTTGGCCTGTTCCCCTGGCAGCCCAGTGGGCGCCATCCTTCAGATTGTCCTATGAAATAAATAAAAACAGTTATTATTAAATTTTAAAATATTTACATAATAAAAGATTGACAACAAATGAAGCTGCCTGTTCCTGTGTCTCAATGGGAACAAATTGCTGGGCTCTTACTGAACCTGTGAGTCAGATTCCCAGACCATCCTAGCCACTGCCTTCAAGGGCATTCTGGCCTTGAGAGAAGGTCTTGCAGCCTCAGCTCTCGCTGTAGGAGTCCTTATCCTAGCTGAGCCCCTGCGAGAGATAAGCTTCATGTGGAACTCGGTCCCTTTGCTACTCAATGGGCCTGTTTGCACCCTCCATCCTCCCATTTTTCCTGTTTCTTTCACAAGTGAATTTCCTGTATGCTAATAGCCGTCAGCCCACAGAAAGTTGCTATCCATCCTACACCACGTATGTTCCTTGGTTCAGGGTCTTTGCTGGTAAGGAAACACAGGGCAGGGAAATATGACTCAGTCTGTCATTTAAAGAAACATCATCTTCCTTCTGTTTTCTCTCCTTGGGTCTCTTGATCTTTTCAGGCGCCCCTGACTTCCCTCTCTGGATGACAGAGCCCTAGTGAGGAAACACTGTCTAGACTGTTGAGAACAGAAACAGGAAGGGGAAGGGGAAGGGGAAGGGGAAGGGGAAAGGGAAGGGCAAGGGAAAGGGAAGGGAAGGGAAGTGAAGGGAAGGGAAGGGAAGGGAAGGGAAGGGAAGGGAAGGGAAAGGAAGGGAAGGGAAAGGAAGGGAAGGGAAGGGAAGGGAAGGGAAGGGAAGAATAAAGGAATGGACTGGAATCTGCCTCCCAGCCCAGAAGCAAGGTGGCCACTGCTTCAGAGATTATTGGAAAGCCAAGTATGAGCCAACGGTGATAGGACACCTGCAGTCTCATGGGAAGGGGGGCGGTACAGGTTCATCCTTCACACCCTCGGGGTCACGAGTTGCCCCCACGAGCGCCTCTCCGGCATAGCCATAACACCAGATGCAGAGAAACCAATCTCATAATTATCTGGCTCTTTGCAAAATCCAAAATCGCGCAGCCACTATAGCGGCCGCACAACATTATATGATTCTCGTAACTAGCTATAGGAAACAAAGGATTTCACGATGCTTTTTCAGCAATTCTGATTGTTGGTGGGAGGGAATTCTAAACAATAATGGTGCATCTTTTGTCAAAGTAATGAATTTAATCAATGTAGTGAATAGGTAAGTAGAAATCATGTGCCTCACAGGCATTGTGTGGGGTGGGGGGTATATTGGGATTCTTGGTGTTGAAAAATGAGTTCTGGTGAAGGGAATGGTGTTTGATCATTGTATGACCGAGATTTAAACCTGAAAGCTTTGTAACTTTTCCCACAGCGATTCAATAAATAAATATAAGAAGAAAAAATAAATAAAATTATGAAAAAAAGTAAGGTGGAGTTCATGTCCAATTCAATCCGTTAATAGGTGGCTTGATAAATAGCAGTGCTGCTAGATTAAAAAAGGAACAAAAGGGAAGGGAAAAGGAAAAGGAGAAAAGAAAAGAAAAGGAAAGAAAAGAAAAGAAAAGAAAAGTTGGTGTTGGTATAAGGAGTCCTGTTCTATTAGTAATGCTAATAGGGCAGAGCTGGGATCCTTGGAGACGCTCTATGGTTCAGAGGGCAGTAGGGCTGAGGTGAGTGAAGAAAGGACATCGCACTCTCACCAGGAGCCGTCATGGCAGTCAATTCCTTGTGCATATTGTGAAACTGTGACATTTCCTGTAACTCTTGTTGGCTTTCCAAGATCATAGGATCTGATCTGCTGCTCTAACCAAAGCAGCAGCATCTAGTCAGAGCACTGGCGGCTCTGCTGAGAACGGGATGAGACTGAGTGTGAAAAGCAAGTGGTATCTGCAGTGGAACTGGGAATGGGAGGAGCAGTCTGTGGACCTTAAGATGTGCTGCCTGGGCTGTATTGTCAGGTTTCTAGTGAGTTCTTGCTTCTGCAGATAATCCCTCATGCTGGGAGAGACTGAACTGCATGAAAATTTGGGATGTTGAGAGTCCCAGAGCTTCATGACACCAATGTCGGTTTAGAAATGAGGTGCAGGGTGACAGACAACAGAAAAGACTACTGAATCCCAAAATGTCACACAGAGGTATTATCTCTTTCATTATCCTCCGTTATTGATTCTCCACAAAGGCAAAGGTAGAGGTTTTCAAGGCCTTGAATGCAGCCGTGAATCAAAGGTACTTGTTTGTGCTCACTCAAAGGGTTCTCCATTGCCACCATAGTGGCCCATAGCGCCCCCTGAGGAACCTCTTGAGAATTAGGCTTATCCGCTTCCAATATATCCCAGAATAACCAATAGGAGGTTTGAGACAGTTTACAAATGTGTGCACACTCAATATAAGAGCTCTGGGAAGAATGTGTTAAAACAAGGACCACGCTTATCTGACACCAAGAGATTTAACAGCAAGAAGGGAGCAGTGGGCAGTGGTAGGGCCCAGAACTGCCCCATCTGTGACCTGGGCTCCTCTGTTAGGGTGTATGGCAGTTGGGTACCTTTCTTAACTGAACCCAAGCACTTCTATTAAGTTCCTAATAGGACTACGGAAGCTCGGTTCTCACTCTAGGTGGCAGAGCTCATGTCTTCTCAAGTTCAGAGGCTATCTTCATGTTCTCTCTCAAAAGGAACCACCAAAGAAAGTAAAGAGGTACAGCACACGGCCCAGTAGGTGCTCTATGAATTCTCTATTATTAAATTTCAGAACCGTGAAACGTGAGTTAAAACAAGAAAGGTATGAAAATTAAAGTTGGAAATTTTATATGACCTATTCTAGATTAGAGTAAGGGTAAAGTCAATGCCAGTTTAAACCTAGCTATGTGTTTCAGCATCAGAAAGGGGGTCTCTTAGAGTATATTTCCAAGGACTCTGAATGATCTAGAAATGGTAATCTAGTCGAATAGAAAATTATTTATTAAAATCATGCATAGCATAGTAAAAAAAATCCAATCTCAGAAAATAAATATCATGTTAAAATAACTGGAAGACCCCGGGTCAGGTAGAAATTCATCTTAAAGTGCATTTGGGAAAGAACCCAAAAAACACTTTCCTTTCTATAATAATAACGCTCTTGCTTGTTTATAACAATGCCTGTTGCAAGCCAGGTAGCCCTGTCACCTATTCTGGTTCTGCAATGGAGGCATTTATGGGACTCTACTTTTTTAAGCCATGTTACTCACTACAATCTCTCATTTCTTACAACAGTGACCAAATGACAAACCCTTGTTTTCTAAGCTGTCTGAAGAACACATAGTGACTGACCCTCAGCCTTCCCTTTGTCTTGGTCATTTTGGCTAGTTGTTGGAAGATGGTGGTTGTGGTAAAAGAACACATTTCTTTTTCTCTTTTTTCTTCTTCAAAGACATAACCTGATTCTGGTAACTATACCTAAAGCATAGAATATGTAACAGGAACAAACCAGGTAAAAATTGCTCTATTTAATGTCAACTCATATAAAAAATAAAAGTGCACTGAGTCTAGGGGGCGGAGAGATGCACAGAGCAGAAGGTAAATATCTTGCACACAACCAACCCAGATTCAACGCCCTAGAATTGCGAGATGCAGACGGTCGTAACCCTGGACATCACCATGAGCACTGACCGGTGTTGCCCTGGAGGCTCCCTGTCAGGGCCCTGCACATCCCCGGAGGCCCTTAGTACTTAGTAATACCAGCATGGCTCCTGTGATTCCAAGCCCCAGAGATTCTGAACTCTGGCATTGAATCATCATCTTGATTGACAAAGTGTCTGAGGTTCTGTCACTGAGAATGCCCCGGCTGGACTCCTGAATGTCACTGGGAGTAAATAAATAACAACATAGAAAACATTATTTCAGAGTTTCAAAACAATTGCCTGTTTCAGGAATTATGCCTCTTGTGATTACTGATGGTAAATTTCTGACAGCTTCATTGCTTCACCTTCATTGATCATATTAATGCAAGTAAAATACCAACTAATATTCCGACTGAAACTACATTTACTGATTGAGAAAGAAATTCTTTACTGAATCAAATATAGATAGGCATGTATTGACATTTAAATTGCTAAATTGTAATTCACTGAGACCATATACTGAACATGAGTAAACGTGTTTCAAACAATATCATAGGAAAACCAAGTATTTACATAGGATTGGTAATAAGTATTTTGTATTTTATAGCTTCCCATTACTTACTACTCTAAACTATAGTGTTAATAAGTTTGTGGTAATTGTATATAGTTCCCCAAATGAGTGATTTGTTGACTTTTGCCTTCACACTACTGGTCATGAGTCATATGTCACTTGCTTGTCTTTCCACCCTCCATCTTCCACCCTCCTCCTGCTTTTCCTTTCCCTACTTATTTATTTAAAAGTATTACCAACCAGTGAATATAGTAAAGAAATATCATGGCAGCTAGGAACAAAATACTCCAACTGCCTTGAAAATCAGTGCCTAGATTGCAGATGGTTCCTGTTCGGGTTTGCTGCATGTCTTTGAATCTCTGAGCCAGGTGGCATATGTGGTCATCTTCTCCTCCTCTGACTGATTCTAGGCAAGCAGGTTTCTATGATTTAGAGATGCATAGTATTCTTTTCACAGTATAAATCCATCAGTCTTGCATTTCTAAATAGATGATAGTAGAAATAGGTTCTTTCAGTCTGAGGTTTTAATATTGTGAGTTTCATTATTCTTAGAGCCTCAGTTTTGTAGTCATTACAGCAGTAATAGCCGTTTCCATAGTCTTGTTCAGATGACATTTAAAATTGGATCTCGGAATCCAGAATATTTGATCTAAAAAAGAAAATGTAAATTAGAAACAACAAAAAATGCTGCTTTGAGTTCCAGTGTGTTTCTGTCATTAAGGTGATGTATTTACAGCGAATTCTAAACTATTTTCTTTATCATCTAATTTTATGAATAAGACTTTTGAATTTAAGATAGATGTTTTGTATATTCTGGTTCAGGTATTTGTAAATGTTCAAGAATTTGTGCGATTTAAAAATGCACTAATTTGGCATCTAAATTTCAGTGGTTGTGTATGAGTGATGATACAGATGCTAAAAGAAGCACGAGATGGAAAGAATAAAGTTAAAAATTCTATAACTTAGTTTCATTTTTCTGAATTTTTTCCTGTATTTAGAGGTCTAGAAAATATACAAATAAAGCAGGTGCTACAATAATAAAACTGTGATAGAGAAAAATATGGACAGTATTGTCTCTGTTTATGGAGAAGGAGGAAGATCAGTGAATATATTTAATTTTGTTATTTTTAACTTTGGGTTACACCAAGCAGTTCGTAGGGTTTACTCCTGACTGTGCTGTATTCAGGGTGCTTCACTCAGATGTCACCCAGGTCCTCTGCATGCCAGGGAAGCTCCCTGCCCGCTGTTATTAATTCTTGTTTGTTTTTTGCCACATTTGCCCAGCAATGCTCAGGGTCACTGCTGTCTCTGTGCCCAGGAATCACTTCTGGTGGTGCACGGTTACCATATCGGGATGGACCTACACCCTGCGCATGCAAGGCATGTGGCCTCCCTACCTTAGAACCGGCTGTCCTGTCTCCCGGGCCCTCCATGTCCCATCACTCGGCCCCTCCCCCTGTCCCATCTCATGGCCCCCCTGTAGATTGCAGACTACTAGCCATAAGCATAGATCAGGGAGCCCAGGGGGAAAGAATGAACATGCTCTTTGCCAGAAGGTGCTGAGTGATCTGCAGGAGGGTGCAGTGCAATGAGGGAGGGGTACAGTGCTCTGAAGGAGGGGTGCAGTGCAGATCCCGGGGTGCACGATCTGAGCTCAGGTGCTCTGTCAGCCAGCTTCCCTGTGCGCTGCGGGGTTGCACTGTTCTCAGGCGCCCACCAAGGACTTGGGCTTAAGGCTCGTGACCAGGCTCGAGGGTAGCCCAGGAGAAGGCAGGAAACGTTGGCCCCTCCCATCACGCTGGCCCTTGGCGGGGAAAACATGTGGGGAGAAGGCACCAGAGCCTGGTCCCCCAGGCCGTCCCTGCCAAGTACCAGATCCTCACCACTCACTTCAGCCTCGCCGAGAGGAGGGTGTGTTTTCTCCTCGGGTTGGCTTCTTGGCGATCCCCTGGGTTAGGCAGTGCCTGTCGTCCCAAGGAGCAGTTCCTGAATAGGCTCCGCCTGTTGGGTGCACAGGGACTGGGGGAGGTTCATAGGCAGGCCCTGTGCCTCAGAGCAAGTCCCAGCGAGGTGTGCGGAGAGATGCCCCTGCCCAGGCGCGTTGGGGGTCCCCCACGCTAGGACAGGGGAGGGCGCAGCACCCAGGGTTAGCCGCAGTGCATGAAGATGTGGCTCCGATGCAGAAGATTTCCTTTTTCTCCTATGTTCTCTTCTTTTCTTCTGTGCTAGTGGATAAATGGCGAGCAGAAAGCGAGAAATCAAGCTACAGGGAAAGCAGGAGTTCAATCTGCATTCGCGCTCTTGGCTGACTGGCACACGGAGACAGAATTCAGCATCGATCCCAAGCCCAGTGCGATGAGATGCTGCTGCAGAACAAGGGGCTGACAGGTATTGGGCCTCCCCTGCAGGAGCATCTTGGTTCCCCTCACGGCTGAGCCGCTTTGCTCTTGCCGCTCCCTCTCTTTAAACTAAGCTGATACGGTTCATGGGCTGGAGCGATAGCACAGCGATAGCGCGTTTGCCTTGCACGCAGTCAGCTGGCCCACTGGAGGTAGGCTCCTCCGCCCGCTCGGAGAGCCCCGCCAGCTACGGAGAGTATCTCGCCCGCAGGGCAGAACCTGGCAAGCCACCCATGACGTACTCAATATGCCAAACACAGTAACAACAAGTCTCAGGATGGAGAGGTACTGGGACCCCTCCAGCCAATCGATGAACAACGGGAGGACTGTGACTGTGACCTGTGATATGGTCCATCTGACTCGATCTCTCGTTAAATAGTGCTGTCTTCTAGTGATCGATGTTTACCAAGCCTGGAGTGGACCTTGCAAAGCAAAGCAAACTTTATTCCGAAATCTGAAAAATGAGCTGAATAAGATTACTGCATGTTGTTGTAGTAAGAATTTCCTTTCCATTAAACTGTCATTGTCTTGTGATGTTGTGTGTTTAAAGTAAGGACCATCTTGATTTTAGACTGTCAGCGATTTAAAATAGCTGTTGGCTTGGCAGTTTTTCTGTACAGTCTGGCTACCGGATCTGAGACAAAAAAGATTTTGTTGTCCTCTTATTTCGATAATTGACCATAGTAAAATTGGATAGAAAAGGAGAAAATTAGCACCTCTTTTTCTTTATAGCTGACCACTTTTTCGGTTTTTATTCCTTAGATCAAGGGTTACAAACATGGCTTTTCTATATTATGTAACACCCTAGGCATTTTGACAGCTCGCAGTTTTCCAGGGTGCTTGATTGATTTTCCCCTGTCCGGATTGTCATGTAGATGTGTGGACTCTCTGTGGGACCAACTCCAGGCAATGTGTGTGGAGGATGAGAAGGGTGAGAAAGGAGAATCTTACTATGATTTGTCAGGCAACAGCGTCAGCTCAGCGGAGGGCTGCTTGAGGATTGGGGTCATGAACAAATGTGTTGATTTTTAAAACTGCATCAGAGGTGACAGGGTTAGAACAGTGCTTATGTACACACATGTCCTGTAGAAAATCACTGCCCCTCCTCCAAACCCCCAGAATGCCCAAGGCTTCCACCCTTGCCTCATGACCCCTCTAGTGACCCTCATCCTTCTTCCCTCTCTTCCTCTTAAAATCATTTCTGTATTCCAAATCCAGAATATTGTTGTCACTAGATACTTTTCATCCCTTGCTTTTTGTGGGGCCAGGGGTGCCTCCCCAGTGGTGCTCAGGAGGCCTTGGTGATCCCTGGGTGATCTGAGGAGCTGAGCCAGTGCTTCTGTGCCAGGGTCCAAGCATGTGATCCAGGCAGGCCCACGTTCTCATGTCCACCCAGGTCATTTCAGCAGCCCTTCAGAGCTGCCTTGGCATGCTCTGGGAAAACTAGCATATCTCACCAAACATCCCCCTTCAAAGTAGTGGAGGCGCGCCCTCTGGCGGATATTTTACTTTCCACAGTTAGCGTCAGAAAAGGACCTTCCTAGTCTTAAAAACAAGTGGAAACAAAGATAAATGTGACTGCACTAAAGGCAGAAGCTCTGAACTTCAACGAAATGATGACCAGAACATAAGTATAGCACACGAATGGGAGAAATATTTACCCAACATTTTTCTGAGAGCGGTTAATATCCCCTGTGAAGAATTTTGGATATAGCCATTACTATAACATATTGCCACAGTGGTACGCAAATCTTAGTGGTACCTGAGTATAATAAAAAGTTATTAGTTAGATAGAAAAAACGTTCAGAAATGTTTATCAGATGTTACTGAGTAATGAATTCGCTTGTGGAGTTCTAGTCCTAGTTTTTGAAGCACTATTAGGTTTCGTATTTGCATTTGGGAATAAGCAGCAATTCATCATTATTATTTTCTCTGTATATTGCTATTATTGTCATTTAATTAGTGATTCACTTTAAGAAATCACAAAAGAAGAATTGCAAAATTAAAAGTGAATTATTTCATTTAGGTAAAATTCACATCATGTTAAATGCCCGGGCCCCAAAGGAACCATAGCTGCTATTAGTGCAAGACTGGAGGGCTGCAGTCAGGCGCGAAGGGCCCTGCTGCCAAGCAGTGGCCTCAGGGCCGAGTTCTCTGTCACTTGTTCTGTCTCTTGAGTTCTATGCCCAGCTGCAACTCCCCACTTCCAAATAACTTCACAATATCCTGTTTCTCAGTAATATAGCATATATACGATCAGCATAATTAAAAAGATGTGCTCATTTTATCTTATGGGTCTACACATCAGAAAATATCCCCATTGTATTTATAATATATAAAAGATATCTTATAACATGTATATATGTGTATGAATAACCTGATAACTTGTGTATAAAGAATATGGAGAGTATTCTTATTCTCCTAGTGTTATTCTGTCCATATGACAGGATACTCTATATGTAATATACATACTCAACTTTTGGTTTTGGTCCATAGTCTACTAACTTTTGATATTTTGCCAAGGAAAAGGCTGAGGTATCATTTTTGTTCCTTTGTAGATTTCGATGCACATCAGGACACTTGAAGAATATGTTTATGAGAGGGATAGCTTGGCTGTGTGTGCATGTCTACTGTATTATTAAATCTGGAGAGCAACAGCATAACTTGATATGTAAAGATAAAGAGTATTGATTGTCTTCATGTTTAATAAGAAAACTTTTAAATTTTATATGAGAATGAAATACATTATGTTGTCATGATAACACATTTTGAAGTATGTGTAACAAATGCCTAGCATTTTACAACATGTTGTTTTTATACAGATGATGTTTTCAATATCCTGCCAAGAAGAAGGTTTTAAAATATTGATGCAAAGACAAGTACTTTTATCAGAAGATGAAGCACAGAAACTGTGCAAGGAATATGACCATGAAGCTTATTTTGAAGACCTTATAGAAAACATGATCAGGTGAAGTGATTTCAGGTTTAGAAAGTATGATATGTTTCTGAATCATTTAAATATTTTCCTAACCCTGTGTTCTGTTCCCATGGACAAACCTATATAGTCTATAAATATGTGCAGGAGCGTTTTATTTATTTATTTATTTATTTATTTATTTATTTATTTGCTACTATCCTACCCACCTCAAATCACAGCCCAAATTCTATCTACGCTAGTCCCTCTGGTGTGTCATGGAGTAATGGAAAGTCCCAGGTAAAGTTGCTGGAGCTCAGTTGAACCAAATCTAGAAATTCACGGTGTGCCACTTCAAGCAGAGAACTTTCTGATTTTCAAGGAATTTGATAATCACAAAGATTACTGGTCCTAGAAGCAAAATGGAATAACAGAAGTAAGATATCAGAAAACGAAGTCAAATCAAAGGTGGACTATACAGCCAGCAGGGCACATGCATATCCCAGCCAGAGTAGAACAGTAATCCAGGAAGCACCCCTGCAGACCTATGGCCCTTCCCTTGCTTTCCCTACTTCCGTCCTCTTGTAAACATTACTCGTATTCCAAGTGAAGGTTGACTTCTGAATCTTGATAAAGGATTACTCTGACACTTTTGATCCGAGTATCACTGAGTCATTGGGTCAGGCTCTGACCTGCCTGCCTGGTTGACTGAGAACCACCAGAAATGGCCCGTGAGGTCTCTTGAGCATTGAGGGGCAGGGCTGCAAAAGAAAGTAAACAAATAAATGCATGTGTATTGCTTGTAACTAGTTATCTAAGGGGGTCATAATTTCAATAATTTTTTTTCTAACAGTGCTTCATCTTTAGTCCTTGCTTTGTCAAGAAACAATGGTTTCCGGTACTGGAAAGCGATAATGGGACCAAGTTTTGTTGATGAAGCCAGACAATATTTTCCAGGGAGGTTTCATGTTAGAGGTATGAAACATTTTAAATGGGAGGCATTTTAGTATTTTTAATATAAAGTAATGCCTGTTTTTTTTTTTCTTTTTGGGTCACACCTGGCGATGCTCAGGGGTTACTCCTGGTTTTGCACTCAGGAATTACTCCTGGCGGTGCTCAGAGGACCATATGGGATGCTGGGAATCGAACCTGGGTTGGCCGCGTGCAAGACAAATGCCCTACCCGCTGTGCTATCGCTCCTGATAGCACAACGGTAGGGCGTTTGCCTTACAAACGGCCAACATGGCCGACCCGAGTTTGATTCCTCCGCCCCTCTCGGAGAGCCCGGCAGGCTACCCAGAGGACCTCGCCTGCACGGCAAAGCCTGGCAAGCTCCCCGTGACGTATTTGATATGCCAAACACAATAACAACAAGTCTCATGACGGAGACGTTACTGGGCCCGCTCGAGCAAATCGATGAACAACGGGAGGACCGTGAATGCCTGTTTATTTATCCAATAAACTAAACATATTCCAAACTTACATCTCTTTCAAGACTGAAATTATTTTTTATGGATTCCTTTCAGATAGTATCAGCATCAAATTTATTTATGAAGGGTCTACAAATATTTTGTTGGTGTTACATTTTAGAAAGGCTAATAAAGCCATATGTTTCAAATATACCATCTGACATACCCCCAAATTATCCTCAAAAATTGGTTTTATTGTCATATTTATACTTGAGATAACTATAATACAGGAAACTGAACTGCCATTGTGTGATTAGCAAACAAATGTCGACAAAATTGTAATTTGTGCTTGAGCCCTGCTTGGGAGCATCCATGCCTTCTCTCTTCTTTACCTCTAAGTGTCAATTACCATGTGGTTATCTTTAAAATTTTAAATTAATCACATCTTTCGTGCCTCCTACGAATCTGTCTACATCAGGGGTGATCTAATGTTGCTTGGTAAACTGTAGGTAATCTATAAACAATGTTCCATTGTCTTATGTTGTATTTTGTGATATTGTGCTTTAACAGTTTTAACTTCTTTATCTCAAAGTTTATGTGATCAATTTGCAATGTAAAGTTTCCCTATCAACCAACTGAATGGGAGCATTTCATTAGAAGTTGCTGAAAGGGAATAAAGTATTTCTTCCCCGCTGAATATACACAGTGGGTAGGGAATTTACCTTGCATGCAGACGAACTGGCCAACCCAGGTTCGACTCCTCCACCCCTCTAGGAGAGCCCGGCAAGCTACCAAGAATATCTCTTCCACATGGCAAAGTCTGGCAAGCTACCCATGACATAATCGATATGCCAAACACAGTTTCACAATGGAGATGTTATTGGCCCCGCCCGAGCAAATCAATGAACAACCGAAGGACAGTGACAATGACAGTAAAAGAATTTATTTTAGCAATGATTAAACCTGACATACCACTTGAAGAAAGAGGGAAGTCTTTTTAAATGTGTATATTATTCCCCAAACTTTGTTAATTTTAATCTATAGAAGTGTTGAGAAAATACTTTGATGAGCATTCATACACTTTTAAAAAAACTTTTATTGGTGAAACACCATGCGGTACAGTTGTGCACATACAAATTTTTGTGCTTGGGTTTCCATTATACAGTGATCGAGTACCCATCCCCCCACCAGTGCCCATTTTTCACCACCACTGATCCCAGTATCTCTGCCACCCCCCATCCCTTCCATCCCACCCTGCTTCTGTTGCAGGGCATTCCTTTTTGTGCTCTTTTGCCTTTTGGGTGCTGTGGTTTGCAAAAGAGGCATTGAGTGGCAATTATGTTTGGTTTATAGTCTACTTTCAACATGCATCTCCCATCGTGGGAGGATCCTCCCAACACCCTTTATTTGGTGCTCCCTTCTTTCTCTGAGCTGCCTTTTCCCCCAGCATGTGTGACTGGCCTCCAAGCTATGGAGGAGTGAAACTCCTGGTACTTATCTTGGCTATTCTTGGGTGTTAGTCTCCTATTTTGTTACTTTATGTTCCCCATATGAAGAGAATTCATACATTTGTGTTTAGATTCAACAGATAATTTTTGTCTATTATAAATTTTAATTTTCTTTTTTCTTCCCTCATTTCTATGCTTCGGTTATAATTATATATTACAGAATTATGTTAAATTCCCTTACAAAGTTGAGAGAGATGGTATTTTTACTTTCATAAATATATTAGTATGGAAAATTGTTGAAAGTTTCTTAATGGTGTTTCTATTACTGGTACATCCTTCCATTACTGCATAAATTCCATATAGCCATAACATATTTTGATTTTTTTAATTCAATTTTTATATTTCACTGGGGATTTCTTACATTAGTATACTGAAATTTAAGATATTATATGCCTCTCATTTTTGTACAAAGTTTTAAAAAGTAGAGTACTATTTTATTTAAAAATGCATGTGTTGCATCAGGCCAAAATCCATGATACATTGAAGACAAGGTCGGCGAATCCTCCATGATATTGAGACTAATGGTATCTTCAAAGAGGACACTCCACTCACCAAGTGGAAACAGAGACAAACAAATGGGGCTATCTTAAATTAAGGAGCTTCTGCACCTGAAAAGATACAATGACCAGAATACAAAGACAATCTTCCGAATGGGAAAAGTTATTAACCCGATACCTATCTGATAAATGGTTGATATCAAGGATATACAAAGCACTGGTTGAACTCTACAAGAAGAAAACACCTAACCCCATCAAAAAATGGGGTGATGAAATGAACAGAAACTTTCCCAAAGAAGAAATCTGAATGGCTAAGAGGCACATGAGGAAATGCTCCACGTCAGTAATCATCAGGGAGATTCAGATCAAAACAACAATGAGATATTTTCTCTCACCACAGAGACGGGTCCACATCCAAAAAAACAAAAGCAACAGGTGTTGGCATGGATGTGGCGAGAAAGGGACTCTGTTTCACTGCTGGTGGGAATGTCGACTGGTTCAGCCCTTTTGGAAAACAATATAGAAGATTCTCAAAAAATTAGAAATTGAGCTCCCATTTGACCCAGCAATACCACTCCTGGGAATATATCCCAGAGAGGCAAAAAAGTACGGTTGAAATAACATCTGCACTTGTATGTTCATTGCTGCACTATTCACAATAGCCAAAATCCGGAAAACACCTGAGTGCTCAAGAACAGATGACTGGTTCAAGAAACTTTGTTACATCTACACGATGGATTACTATGCAGCTGTTAGAAAAGATGGAGTCATGAAATTTATATACAAGTGGTACTACATGGAAAGTATCATGCTAAGTGAAATGAGTCAGAATGAGAGGGACATACAGAGAAAGATTGCTTTCATCTGGGGAATATAAAGTAACAAAATGTGAGATTATCACTTAAGAATAGCCAAGATAAGTACCAGGAGGTTAACTCCATGGCTTGGAGGCCAGCCACACATGCACGGAAGAAGACAACTCAGATGCAGAGAGGAGCACCAAGTAAAGGGTGTTGGCAGGATCCTCCCAGGATGGGAGAAGCTTGCTGAAAGTAGAGTATAGACTAAACACGGTTGCCACTCAATGCCTCTTTTGCAAACCACAACACCTAAAAGGAGAGAGAGGGAACAAAAGGGAATGCCCTGCCACAGGGGTGGGGTGGGATGGGGAGGTGGGGTGTGGGAGGGATGCTGGGAGCACTGGGGGTGGGGAATGGGCACTGGTGGAATGATGGGCACTCAGTCATTGTATAACTGAAACCCAAGCACAAAAATGTGTAAGTCTACAACTGTACCTCATGGTGTTTCACTAATAAAAATTTAAATAAATATATAAAGAAATAAAAATGCATGTGTGAGGTGGGGCCAGAGAATCAGTCCAATAGTACCAGCTAGAGGGAGGGCGCTTGACTTGAACTCAGGCAACTTGGGTTCAGTCCACTGCATCCGATATGGTCTCTAGAACCCCACCTGGTATGATTCCTGAGCACAGAGTCAGGAGTAAGCCCTGAGCACAACTCGGAGGAAGGAAGGGAGGGAGGGATGAATGGAGGGAGGCAAGAAGTAAGAGAGGAAAGGAGGGGAGGAAGGTAGAGAAATAAGAAAAGATGTGTGGCTGTGTAAAAAACTCTTTAGTGGTGGCCAGGGCGTGGCCTCGACAGCTCTTCTCCTGCCTGTCAGGTTCTGGGTGACCCGGGGCCGCGCCCCCAGCTGGGGCAGCCCGGACCATGGGGCATATGGTGGAGGAGAAGGGTCAAGACGGTTGATTGATCAGATGCCTTTTATTCCATTCTCCCCACACGTCAGGCTCCCATTCGAATCTGCTCTGCTCCTCATTCACGTCACCCCCTGTCTCTCCGCTCATCTCTGCACTCTCTTTCGCAGCCTGGGCTCTCTCTCTCTCTCTCCATGTGCCTGCTCCAGTATTCTTCCACATTCTTCTCTCTCTGTCCCCCTTGCTATTCGCTCTGTGGTCCATCTTGCCGACCTGCTCTCTCTCTCTCATTCTCCAACTCTCTTGCCTCTCCAACTCCCCTACACTCTGGGCTGACACTGAACCCAGTCAGGGAGCAAAATCAACATCAGATAGCACTTCCTGAGAGCCCACTAAATTCAAAGAAAACACCACCTAAAAGGTATTTCAAAGTCCTTTCTGACTGCCCCAGGCAAAATACCTCCTAAGGTCTTTTTGTCCTTTCCTCAGTCCAATATCTATCAACATCGTAAGACTAGTTTTTTTTGTATGGACACAGTAAGAGATACCATTGAGGCTTGTAGGGCAGCTCTCAGGGGAACAGCTTGCCACAGACTCAGACTACAGAGCTCAAGCCATATTAATCATTCCTAACCCTAGCAGGGTCCGAATCTAGTTATTACATTTTGGATCATGTCAGAATTTCTCCATGCCCAAATCCTTAACTTATAGTTAAGCATTATGGCACTTTGGCCAGGCCCATCTCGACGCTAGGGTACTATATAGCTTACCTTTTGCCCTGGCTCCATCCAGTCCCTCATAGGGACCCTGCTTTTGGGGGTGCTAGGAAGTCAGAGCAGCTGAGGCTTAGGTGAGACAACAAATGCCCAGGAGGAAAATAACACTGAGAGTCATATTACAAAGGCATAGCATATACTGTCTTCTTGTATCCATACAAAAAGGACATTGCTCTGAATTAACTATGCAAAGGACTTAGGGAGAAGAGAAAAACAATATTTACTAGTCAACAGAGCACTAAGAAAGAAGTTACAAATAAACACAGAGGAATGGGAGTACTGTGATGGGAGCAACCCAATAAATCTAATTTACCTGAGGCTCTGCAGGAAGGACAAAACAGTGTTATCCTACAGGGTTGGACAGGCAACTCAGTTGCCTGAGTGCATGGAGACCTAGGTTTCATCCCAGACTCTATCTGGTCTTCTGAGTCCCTCCAGGAGCAACCCCTGGGCAATGCTCTGGGAGTAGCTCTGAGCACTGCCAGTATAACTCCACACTAAAATCATACTAAACTCACACTAAAATCATAAGTGAAGGTTCAGTACTCTGGAAGCATTTAAACAGCCTTGAGTTTGGTAGATTCTACATCTGCATATCTGCCTTTAGCTTTTTCCCTCTGGGATAGTACATTCATCATTTTCCACCCATTTCTTCTTTACAACTGGTCTATTTAAACTTTCTATCTCCACAACAATTAAGTTTATTAGATCAATTTCAGTTTTCTATGAAATTATGTGTTCAATCCCAATAAAATTTGAAATCTGTTATGATTTGATTTGATTTCCTGCTTCAGTTGTTAGTCCCACTTGAATATTTCTAATTTTGATGTCTTTCAAAGTCAGAAGTTGATATTCTTTTCTTCTAATGCGTTATTTTCAATTTTGGCTAGCACAGCGGGTAGGGCATCCGCCTTACAAGTGGCCAATATGGCCGACCCGAGTTGGATTCCTCCACCCCTCTCAGAGAGCCAAGGCAAGCTACCGAGAGTATTCGATATGCCAGACACAGTAACAACCAAGTCTCCAATGGAGACGTTACTGTGCCCGCTCGAGCAAATCGACGACTATTTCTAGTGTTAGCTTTAATGTTCTTATAGCTTTGAAGCTGGATTTTTAATTTATTTTCAATCTTTAGCTTTGACAATAATTCTTTTTGTATTTTTTTCTGGAGTGGGCCACACCTGGCAATGCTCAGGGCTTCCTCCTGGCTCTACACTCAGGGATCACTTACGGCGGGGGTCAAGACCATATGGGATGCCAGGGATGGAACACAGGTCAGGTGCCTGCAAGGCAAGCACCCAACCTCTGTACTATTGCTTCAACCCCTTGTCAATAAATTTTTATAGGGGCTATGCCCAGCAATTGTTAGGATAAGGGACCACTCCTAGTAATACTTATAAGCTGCAGGCTGAAGTGTGACGCTTGAGTCCATCAGTATTTGGGGGCAACCTGGGCTACACCCAGTGGGGCTCAGTGAGGAGATCTGGGGGAGGGTGGCACCGGATTTGTTTCCCAGGAGCTCCAGCTCCAGGAGACTGCTGGGGGGGGGGTGACGGTCCCCCATCCCCCGCACACCCCACACACAAGTTCGCCAGCGCCGCGCAGTCATGAGTTACTATTTTCTTGAACATTTATTTTTATTTTATTTTATCTTTAATTTTGATAAGTGAGACTCCAGGAGGTAGTGTTTCACGTGCTCTCCTGCGATCCCCAGCAGCAAAAGAGCCGCTGCAGCCTGCTCAGGGAGCTGTCATGCCGGGGCGGCTGTGCTGCACTGGAGAGGGTAGAAGGACCCCTTGGGCTCCGTCCCCGCCTGTGTCCAGGCCAAAATGGCCACCACCTTCTCCTCCTGTGTCCACAAGGCCCGTCCCGGTCACCGTGGATTGTTGGAGCACTAGCCTGCCTCTCGGCCCCCTCAGGGCGCTGGACCTGGGGGAAGGCCCGGCTCACAGCGGGGGAGGCTGGCAGCTGCACCCCCGGGAGTCTCAGGGTGGGTGTTCCCAGAAGGAAGGAGGGAACGGACGGGCAGTCTTGTCCCTGAGGTGGGCTCTGGCCAGCGGGAGGCTGGGCAGGGCAGACGGAGAGAAAGAACAGGACCGGCCTATACAGTGCCGGGGCTGGGGGCCTGGCCGATGGCGTTGCCGGTGAACGGCCAGTGTCCGCATGGACTACAAGTGCAGCCCTGTCGTGTTCTGGGTTTGGTGACTCCTCGCCACGCAGAGAGGGCAGAGCCTCGGGGAGCTGCTGCCACCCCCAAAGGACCACGATCTGGAGAGTTGCTGGGCGTCTGACCCCCAACACGCCTACCCCCCTGAGGAGCAGCACCCTGACTCGGGTCGGGGCGTGGAGGCCACGGTCTGCACGGCGGTCTGGGGCCCATGGGCACAAGGGCACGCCGTGAGGCTTGGCAGGACACAGGGTCCCCAGGGTGATCTGGGCTGGGCTCTGCCTCATGCCCCCGACTCTTTGGCCGGCTCCTGAGAGATGAGCCGGCAACATAGAGAACTTAGGCACAGGAGGGTGGCCTGCGCACCTGTTGCCCAAAAAGGAGCCAGGGTGGGGCAGTGTGTGCAGACCCCCCCACTGTGTCCGAGTTGGGCTCCGGTCTGTGGGAGGCTGGACGAGGGCCAGGGGCCTGGCAGATGTTGTTGAAGTTGTGGCTAGAGGCCGGGAATAGCCAGGAAGAAAAAAGCCGCACGTGTCCCAACAGACTTCGCGAAGTGCAGCCCAGTCATGTCCTGGTTGTGGCAACTCCTCGCCATGGAGTGCAGGCAGAGCCTCGGGGAGCTGCTGCCACCCCCAAAGGATCACGATCTGGAGAGCTGCTGGGCGTCTGACCGCCCAAACGCCTGCCCCCCAGAGAAGCAGCACCCTGACTCGGGTCGGGGCATGGAGGCCACGGTCTGCATGGCGGTATGGGGCCCATGGGCACAAGGACACGCTGTGGGGCCTGGCAGGACACAGGGTCCCCTGGGTGCTCTGGACCAGGCTCTGCCTCATACCGCTGACTCTTAGGCCGACTCAGGAAAGCTGAGCTGGCCGCAGAGACCCCTCAGGCGTCAGAGGGTGGCCTAAGCGGCTGTTTCCCTGAAAGAACCTGGAGCCAGGGTGGAGCAGTCCGTACAGAGATGCCCTCTGTGTCCCAGGGACGGGTAGAGAGGTGGATCTACCAAAGTACAGCTGATCGGCGCCCGGGGCAGCAGGGGACATGAAGAGGCAAGGATGCCCTGCGGCTCGTTCCCAGCGTGCAGAAAACGGGGGGACGTGGTACAGAGGCATACGCTGGCGGCGGGGGTCCTGTGGCTGGAGCCATTGTCTGCAGAGGACACAGGGCACAAGGTTGGAGCCAGGAGGAGAGAGTAGAGGTCCCTGCTGATATGGGTGGGAGACCCCCGGCACCCCCACAGCCTGAGCCCCTCCGCCTCCTCAGGTCCATGAGGTCACAGTAGCCTCTGCCCTCTCCCAGGGCCCCCCCCCCCGCCCATTTCATGGCTCACTGCACTGTCCCCATGGGAGCACTCGGTCCTGAGGTGTCTGGGGAGGCGGGGGATAGTCACCTGGTCAGCTCACTGCTCTCCCGCGGTGAAGATGGGCTCCTGCCAGGGAGGAGGGGCCGTCAGGGGTCATGCACAGCTTCCCAGCCAGCCCTGTCTGAGCCCCAAGACCTGCCCAGCCCGTGCCCGAGGCTCCCTGAGGCACCTGCTTCCGGGGAAAGGCCGGACACACCAGCTCCGGGAACCCAGAGCCCAGTGTCCCTCAGGGACCTGTCGTCCACACTCCTGGAAACCTTGGTCTGTCCTGTGTCCCCCGCCAACCTGGAGGGCAGTTCCACTGCTTCCCACCCTGGTGTGGTTCACTGGGACCCCCAAGGCCTCAGGCTCTGCCTGTCTCCCTCCCGACTCTCCTCCAGTGCCCTCACGGGGCCGCTGTCCACAGGGACATCTTCAACTTGTAGCCTGGCCCGGATGGCCAGGACAGGGAGTGTGCCCTGGCAGAGCCCAGGCGGGAAATCCAACCCCCTCACCTCAGGGTGTGCAGAGACTCTCCTCCTCCAGGCAGCCTTTCAGTGCTGAGAAGAAACGGGGAGTGAGGGCCTGGGCCTCTCAGAAACTCAAGGAGCCTCCCCAGGCCTGGGCTCCTGCAGGGAACTGCAGGCTGGGCTCTCTCCTAATTCAGTCCCAGGGACGCTGAGCCCATTCTCAGTCCCTGTCAGGCCAGCACCCTGGTGCCAGCAGCACCCTGACCAGTCTGTGCACTGTGCTGCCTCACAGAGGCCCTGGGCCCCCTCTGAGGGTCTCTCAGGTCACCACTGTCCTGTTGCCCCCGTGGAGGCCTCTGTGTGAGTGACCCCTGCCCCCGCAGGTCAGGGGGGAAGCGTGTACTCTCCCCGGAGCTGGGATCCCACAGGGACAGCTATTTCTCCCACAGTGCGGGAGGGGGTCTCCCACACAGACTCTGGCCCTGAGGTAACTGGGTCCCCCGGAATACCTCGCCCTGTGCCTCACGTCTGCGAAAGAGAGGACTGAGGCTCTCATCTGGCCACACTCCCCGTCTGCTTCTTTCAAACACACCTGCCCTCAGCCCCCCAGGACTTCTCCAGACTCTACCTGGTGCTGTTCCTTGACCGCAAACGGAAAACACATTTTTTCAGCAAAATTCAAAATAGAATTCCATTAAACTCCGAAAGGTAGTGGTCCTCAATCCAGAGAACCAGCCATTCGGGTAGATGTTCAGGAGTAATAGGAGAATAAGTGTGAGAATCCATGTAGAAGAGATCAGACAAGTATTCGCTTGCCTGTGGCAACTGAGCCAGAGAGCAGCAGGCCCATTTATATACACTCTGCTGACATCACGGAACCCTGCGGAGTCACAAAGGGTCCCGGGCCGGGGAGGGGACCCCATGCATGGCTGCCACCAGCCCTGCCCCACTCGGGCCTGAGTGGTCTCTCTACCCGCCTAGGCCTTAGGTTGCCCTGCCCTCCCTTCCCGCCCTTTACAAGCCCCGAGCCCTGCCTCCTGGGCCTGGCCTTGTTCTCTCAGGAAGCCAGTCACCCCTGCGTCTGCACTTGCCATCTGTCTGCCTCACCGAGCCTCTGACCCTGGCACTTTCCTCTCGGCAGTGTCCTTGTTTCACATCCTCTTTCCTCCAGACTCTCCCAGCAATGTTCCCACATGAACCTGGGCCTCGAGCATCCAGCCCTCTCCCACTGCGTTGGAGCCTCAAAATCCCCCACATCAGTTTGGTCTTTGCTCAGCCTTTACCAAACATCTTTATTTTTTAAATAAAAACTCTTTCTTTGAAACAAACAAATGAAACAATTATTTTACTACTGTGTACATACACTAGACTCTCAAAGTGTAAATATTTGGCAATTTTTTTTTTGTTTCTGGCGGCCACACCTGGTGATGCCCAGGGCTTCTCTTGGCTCTGCATTCAGGAATTACTCCTTGTGGTACTTGAGGACCCATGGAGGATGCCAGGGATCGAAGCCAACTTCTCCACGGTACTATCTCTTAAGCTTTCGGCGTGTTTAAGGAATATAATCTGAATATCAATTTTTTAATGATTTTTACACGTTTTATATTCATAAAGTAGTTCACAGGAGTTCATTACAGGTAACATTCAAACACCCATCCAGCCAGTGAGCATCTTCCCACCACAACAAGAGGGAAGTGTGTGAAGGTAGTGGAAATTCATTCTGGGGCTAAATGTCAGTTTTAAGACTTTTCTCTTTGGGAAAAGTCCAGGTAGCGCTCTACTTTCAATATATAGAACTTTCCTTGTTCCTTTCCTCTTTAAATTTTATTTCTTTTCTACTTCCATCATAGTTTTATCAGAACTTAATGTATTATCATAATTTTTGCTTTAAAGGCTGTTATTGATTACCCCTCATACATTCCACCATAAATATGTGTAAGTAGAAGCTAATATCAATTTTTCTTTGTAGATTAACTCCTAATTACAACTCTCAGGAAAATGTACTTGATCAATATTTCCTGTTTTGAGTAATATTTTTAAATATTAATTAACAGGTTCACTATCCATTGTAGCACTCTCCTCCCATTTTTCATCAATCTGCTCGAGCTGGCACCAGTAATGTCTTCATTTTGAGACTTGTTGTTACTGTTTTTGACATATCAAATACACCATGGACCTTCCCAGGCTCTGCCGTGTGGACAGGATACTCTCGGTAGCTTGCCGGGCTCTCCAAGAGGGATGGAGGAATCAAACTCGGGTCAGCTGCGTGCAAGGTAAACGCCCTACCCACTGTGCTACCGCCTCATGTCCCCTTCCTTAATTCGTGTCTTTATAGAATATTACTGCTACATTTCTTTTTTTTCTTTTTGGGTTACACAGGAGAATGACTTACATCGCTTCTTCTGTCAGTCCTACTGATAGAAGTGCCTTCCATCAGAGGCTGTTCCTGCAAGTTCAGAAGGATTACTAGCTCTTTCATCTCTGCTCTGACTGCGAACACAGTATGTAATTGCACCATTCTCAAACCTCTTTCACGCTCTTGAAAAATAATGTCCGCTAGAGAGATTGTATAAGGTAAGTCACATGTCTCACATGCTGCTGACCTGGGTTCGAGCTCCAAAAATGTATAGTTCTTCTGAGCACCACCAGGCATGATCCTTGAGTACAGAGCAGGATTAATATTGAGCACTGCTGAATATGCCTGCCACCCAATAAAAGATAAATTTTTTGGTGCCCAACCAGCTCACAAAGGTGAGGAAGCAGAAGCAGGACCCCACTTTCAACTAAGTGGGTGGGTCTGAGTGATCTGGAAAGGGCCAAACCGACACTCTGGGGCCAGCAAGCTCCGGCAGTACAAGAAACAGTCCTCCCCTTCTCACATACCTCAGACCTAGCTAACCTTTAGATTTAAACATCCTCCCCTGTTTATCACAGACCCTGGTCTGGCGAAGTCCCGCCCTACAGGGTCCCAGTCCTTGACCTCCGGCCCGGAAATTGTAACTGACCATGTTTTCCTTCCTGTTTCTGACCATGTTTTCCTTCCTGTTTCTGGCCATGTTTTCCTTCCTAGAGACTGTAACTCTTTGCCTGGTAACCGGGGCCAAACAATGTATCCTTTAACGCTTGCTCTCCTGTGCCTCGGTTTTCTTGTTTTGATTCTTTCTGCTCAGTGGAATTTCCTGGAGGGGTTTACAAGAGGAGAGCGAATGAAGAGAGGCTGTGAAGGCTGCTGGGGCCACTGAGCCTGCCGGGGGCTTGGCCCGCCCTGCTTCTGCGTTCCTCTGCGCCTCTGACCGCTGGACTGTCTCCGTGCACTTTGGTACAACGAAAAGTAAGGCACCCTTGCAATTGAACAGCACTGCCTATTGTTGACTTCCCATCTTTGACTTCACATCTTCTCAGCTTTCAGACAAGACAATTAAGAAAAATTAAAAATTTCTGAGATTTTTGTGTTACATAACTGATTACACCCACATCATTTGCCACCCCTTTAGGTTATTCCTTACATTTTTCTCCAGAGCTTTCCTTTCCTTCCAATTTTCAATGTTTATATTCTGAGGGTAGTCTTTGGGGCTGTCACTTTCCTTTTTCTTTATGTAGGAGTACTGCTAATTATGCAGCCACTGATTAGCTGATTGAATTGAGCATGAACTCCACCTTTTTTTTCCATAATTTATTTTTTCTTTTATTTATTGAATCACTGTGGGAAAAATTCCTAAGCTTTGGGTTTAAGTCTTGGTCATACAATGATCAAACACCTTTCCCTTCACCAGTACTCATTTTTCACCACCAAGAATCCAAATATACCCCCCTCCCAACCCTCCCAATGCCTGTGAAGCAGATGATTTCTACTTAACTCTTTTCTACATTCATTACATTCATTATTTCGAGAAAAGATGCACCATTATTTAGAATCCCCCCCCCCCAAAAAAACAGAATTACTGAAAAGGCATTGTGAAATACTCTTTCCTATAGCTGGTTAACAGAATCATATAACGTTGCGCAGCTGCAATAGTGGCTGCGTGATTTTGGATTTCTGCAAAGAGCCAGATAATTACGAGATTGTTTTTTGTGCGTCTGGTGTTATGGCTGTGCTGGAGAGATGCTACTGGGGGGCAACTCGTGACCTCGGTAGGGCATGAAAGACGAGCCGGTTCCACCCCCCTTCCGATGCGACTGTAGTTGCCCTGTCACCGCGGACTCATACTTGGCTTTCCTATAAACGCTGAGGCAGCAGCCACCCTGCTGCTGGGGGGGGGGGTTGGGGGGGAGAAGGCGGAAGGGAGCAACACCCTTTTGCTCCCGGGGAGGCATGGTGCTATATTTTAACGTATGGTCCATTCACTTTTCTGCTGCAAGCTGCCGGGCTCTGGACTAAGTCCTTTTGCGTCTGGAGCCATGGCCATGCCAGAGAGCCGCTTCTAGGGGGTAACTCCTGACCTCGGTAGGGCGTGAAGTATGAGCTGGACTCCCTTCTCATGTGACTGAAGTTGCCCCGTCATGGCCAGCTCATATCTGGATTCCAATAAGCTCTGAGGCGGCAGCCACCTTGCTGCTGCGGGGGGGGGGGGGGGGGGCGGGAGGCCAAGGGGGAAGGGATCAACACCCTTTCCTTCCCAGAGAGGCATGGCGCTGTAGTTTAATGCGTGGTCCATCACTTTTCTGCTGCAAGCTGCCATGCTCTGGATTAAGCCCTTTTTCCTCTAGAGCCATGGCCGTGCCGGTGAGCCGCTCATAGGGGGCAACTCGTGACCTAGGTAGGGCGTGAAGGAAGAGCTACTACCGCCCCCTTCCCATGTGATTGCAGTTGTGGGGCTCTCACTTTCTTCCACACACTTTGGTTCATCTTCTCCAATCCTATGACCTTCATATGAGAAAGGATTCATCTGAAAAATCAGCATCACCAACTTATATATCCGGACTGTATGATACCCAGTAGCGTCTGACATACAGGAGGCATGCAAAGCCACCAGGGGTGTTACAGGAATAGAGTACTATATGTGTTTGATTTTGTTTCTCTCCTTATCTAAAAAATGAGAAAGATCCTATGCTTACAAATGTTTCCTCTAAGAGTCGTCAAAAGTGTTCTCAGTTTCTTTCTACTTGTGTTTCTGGATCACATAAAATGTTGTTAGGGTGCGGTGTCAGATCTCCTTGCAGCAACAAGGACCACGTAGAGAATGCAACCCGCAAACAGGTAGTTTATTGTTTCTGGCTCATCAGGGTCAAGCCGGTTACACAGACACACAGGTCCCGTAGGTCCAGGCCAGACCCCGACCCAGGGTAAGGGAGTAACTTATATGGGCCCTCACTGACCATTACAGCAAAGACCACCATTATCATAACCAATAGATTCATAAGAATCCATTCTTAACCCATCCTATTTCTACTACTGAAAGTACATTGTTCCTGATCCTAGGAGCTTGAAGGGTAACATTTGGAGAAGTGGTTACATTGGATGAGCAAGTGAGCATAGCTTGCAAGGAGTATGCGGTTACATTTAATGAAAAAGCAGGCTCAGAGCATATCCTGCAGGCACACTTAGTTATCTCTCTTCCCTTGCAACCCACTTCCCTTGTCAACTGCCCCCATTTGCACATACCCTGGGGCACCTGTATCCAGGCAGCAGCCCCCAGGAAAATAGCAACTTGCCGGGCTCTCCAAGAGGGGCGAAGGAATCAAACCTGGCTCGGCCGGGCTGGCTGCTGCGTACAAGTTAAACACCCTACCACCCTACCGCTGTGCTATCGCTCCTGGGATTTGTAATTGGAGGACACAATTTTTTGTACTTCTAGATGGTGTGGGAAGGAAGGCCTGAGCAACATTTAGCAGTGCTCAAAGCTCACTTCTAGCTCTGTGCTCAGGGGTCGCTACTGGTGGTGCTCTGGGACATGTGTGTTGCTGGAGATCAAACTTGGGTCAGCCACATACAAGACAAGCATCTTAACCCCTAAATCTCGGCCCCTAAAGAGAAAGTGTTTTTAATTAGAAAACACGATTTCCAGTGTTTGGCTTTGTAAGAGATATATTTTAAAAAGGTTAATCATAATTACCACCAAGTTTAAGATATTTTAAAATAGTGAGAAAAGACTTTTTTGAAACAACTCTAGGAAAGGAGAACTATGAAAACTGATATTGAGAACTAGTTCCATAATTAATAGTAGTTTATGACCAAATGACCGTGATCATGTAAACATTTCCAGACTTCCATACTTACAAGAACGTTTTCAATTTGAATGTCTCGCCACACGAACCAGCAGCAGCTTTCCAGCTCTCCTCCTCCTAAAATGGTGCCTCTCCTCACTCTCTCCCAGCCTCTGTCTCTTTCTTTCAGTCACCACCTTCTGTTTTCACAGTCAGAATTAATTTTGATTCGGCT